>NW_023461190.1:0-28124 GCF_013731165.1 Rhagoletis pomonella | reverse complement strand
TAAGTATTGAAAATGTCTTTTTAAAATTTTATCTTTGAAATTTCGCAATATTTGTTTATGAAAAAATTATAAATTAAGGACTTATATAAACTCGAATTGCGTCCTTCTATTTTTATCACCTTAAAAAATTACCTACTCGTCCTTGTGAATCCAAAAAAAAATTTAATTTTTCTAAATTCTAAAGAAATTTCCTCTCGCATGTGGTACTCAAAATTTTATTCTACATTGCATTGAATCCTTTGAATAATTTTTGGAATCAATCATATCTTTGAAATTACAAAGTCCTTTAAAATAAATGCTGACCTCAGAGAGAAAAAATAAAAACCCCACTTAAAATAAAAAAGTAGGTTTCGAACCCATTTATTTATTATTTATTTTATGGTAGGAGACAGCTCATCACCTTTAGCATTTTCTGTGTGGCTGCACAAAATCCTGCAAATTGCAGTAAAGCTTCTTCTCCCATTGGAAAATACACCTGACCAAAGGCTCAACAAATAACGCGTGTGCTAAGAACCGAACCAGTTTTGCACCGAACTGTGTACAATTAATTTGCGTTATGAGTTGAACCATTAGGTGACAATTGTACCATTACGACCTTCTTGCTTTTCCAAGTACATAGCTTGAACCGCACAACCGTCTTTACTCCAATGGGAGTATGTATGCGTTGTGTTTAAAAGATAAGAACCCGAACCTAGTTTTATAGGTATTTACATATTTGAAAATTTGTTTAATCAAATTCATAGGGTCTTATCAATGAGCTGCGTGTGTTGAAGGAACAAAATCAACGTCTACTCGATGACAATCAGGAATTACGCGATCTATGCTGCTTTCTTGACGACGATCGACAGAAAGGGCGAAAACTCGCAAGAGAATGGCAACGCTTCGGAAGATATACGGCCAGTGTGATGAGACAGGAAGTGGCAGCCTATCAGGTAGGTTCGATGTAGAAAAAATATGCAAAGTAAATTATAAAAAAAAAAAAAACAATACTATTTGTACTCCGACTAAAGCACAAATTACGTCAACTCGACGATAAACAACAAGAATTGATTACCGATAATCTGGAGTTGAAGGAATTGTGCCTATATTTGGATGAAGAACGTACACATATTGCGGCGAATGCACTTTGCGCCAATTGTGGTGCCTCAGTGCGCAATCCATTACGCGATGATGGTGATGGCAGTAGTTCCAGCACAAATGCGGAGGAAACTCTTTCTGCGTTACGAAATTATGAGCGTCAAATGCCCGTAAGTATATACATATAGTATTTAGTATTTGTGTTTTAACTATTGTACATATGCATGTTTGCTTTTAAAAACTGGGAAATGCAGAAAAAATATTTTTTATTAAAAGATAGGGTGGAGACTAGTGTACGAAAATAAACCACATAAGGAAATGATAGTTAGATCCCCGCACCCTGATACATTTTGTATATTACAAACGGAGTATTGGTTGATACGAGTATATATCTACAAAATTTCGTAGGACATCCCCCCCCCCCTCATGTCAATAGGTTTGCTCGTCGAAAATCCAGCAAGAATTATCCAACACTGAAAATATCAGAGAGTAAGAAAAAATTCTCTCAAGTTCTCCCTCATGTTGAGAAACTTGAAAATTTCTGCACGAACGCTAATTGCCGGAATTTGCAAGTTCCCTGCCAGCTGGTGTCCACGTTTGCATTTCGAACAATAAATTTTTATAGAACTTTTGAAATTCTTTCAGATGGACAAAAACAGGATATACATGTATATTTCTTGTTGTTCTGACTTTCTTTAATATACATTTCAATTTCTTTATCGCACTAGCTGTCGAGTTTCTTAAATCGACTCTGGTTGCAATTGCATGCCGATTGCGAATATAATTTTTTTTCAGCCGTGTTAAGTTCAAATCATTGGAACAAGTATTTACTTCTTTTTTTCATAAAAAAATCGCTCGGGTTTATACATTTTTAAATTTAACGAACTTATTTATTCAAATTATCCTAGACAAAAATGCTACCATGTGCCACATTCTTATGATTTTCGTGATTTCAAATTCTTGCTGGCTAAAGTTTTTCCCGCAAGAATTTGCAACTTCTCTCAGGAAAACTGTCACTTTGCGCTCTCTGTTTGTGAGTGATGGACACTATTTTTTGGTCTGCACAAGCGCGATTTGGGCAAAAATCATGATGATTCTTACAAATTCTTAAAAATTTTTTGCTCGACGAACAAACCTAATTTCACAAGATTTTCTTGCAACACTTAACTTACGGTATTAGCCTGCATTCTTTATTCCTCTGCCTTAGGGCCTGTCTCCACAGGCAAAAGTTTTTGCCTACCAACTGTCATTTTTATTGCCCCACATAAATTTTATCAGAGGCAATATTTGTGTGGGCATTTTTATTTAATCACTTAAAAAATTGTAAAAATATGCAATTTCACACCCAAATACGTGATAACAAATATTTTAATAGAAAAAAGCTCAATTTTTGCCACGAAGTTATCGCGCATATGAAAATGTAGCTCTCAAAGTACCAAATTGCTGGCAATATTTATCAAGACATAAGCTCTGATATCTATTGCTTGCCAAGAGCAATATGGAGTCTCCATTAGCAAAATTTTGCCTGACTACATTATCAAGATAAAAGCTTTTGCCTGTGGAGACAGCAAGTTATTCATTCACCTTAACAAACGATTCCACCTTCAATTTGTATATTTCCTAAAAAAAAAAATCAAATGTAATCCTAAAACACGTTTGTCAACTTCCAATTTCTCCACACATCTAGGATTCCACACTACGCACAACGCTTAGTGATCAAACGGTTCAGTATGTAAGATCGTTGGAACGACGTATACGACAATTGGAAGAGGAACGTGTGGGTACTACGACACCAACAGCCAATATCATAGTTTCACAGCATTCCCAACCTCAGGCGCAAACGCAATCGCAACCCCAACAACAGCAGCAACAACAGCAACAGCAGCAGCAGCAACAACAATCGGCACAAAATGCGCTCATCGATCCGATTTCGAGTCGCCCCGAAGCTGTGGTACGTGCACTCCAGGTACTCGAAGTACGTGAACAATTGGAACGTGATCGTCTCAGTGGACTCATTGAAAATTCAAGAGACCAAATGGATGACGGCGAGAAGGCTTTGGTGCGAGAAATGTGTAATGTGGTATGGCGTAAATTGGAAAGTAATGTTCCAAACGTTTCAAGTAGTATGTAGTAGAGTAGAAATTACGCAAAACAAAATATTGCCAACTTTAATCATTAAATGAAATACTAATTTACACTTTTACATTTGCATAGATTTTTATTTATATACTTGTGGTAATCCTTACGGACAAGTAGATTCAAAGCATTTTTCAACATCACAAATATATATTTTAATATTTATACATACCTACATACATACTACATAAACATTCGGACATTAAATACATATATTTAAAATAAAATAATAAAGCGTGTTTTCAAAAAATATGCCTAGCATCAAAAACGTTTTTTTTTTATAAAATAGATCGAGCTACCCGTATTTCCAAATAATCTCGAGTGTAAGATAGTTTCGCAATGCAATTTCAAAAAAAAATGTTGGTCTACACTTAACATTTTTCGGTGACACCTATATTTAGCAATAAAAGTTTATTTTTTTTTATATATAGTTCTACTGGAATAATCAAAATACTTCCTCGGCAAAAGTTTAATGATTTATGGTGAACTTTAATTAACTGGCATTAGGATGGTTCTTTATGAACTGAGATCTAGTGAGTAAGTACTAGAGCGAAGTGCTTGAGGAACTTTCTAACAAAAAAAAAATACTTTCTAACAAAAAAAATACCACCTAGATACAAAAAATATCGAAATATCATACTTTCATATCCCACTATAAATACCAAATATGATGAGGAATTCTTTGAGGAGACCCCTATATTCGGCGCAAAAAAAAAAAAAAGAAATTGCCTACGCATCGAAATACTTATTTAGCAAAAGAAGCGAGCTTTAATTTGACATTAGGATGGTAGGAACTGACATTTGGTGGGTAAGTACTAGAATGGGGTACTTTAAGTCACTGAACTTTTGAGCAGAAAAAATGGTCTCCTCGGGACAAGGACATCGATATATGTATCATTATCTAAGATCCACAAAAAATATAACGAAAAATTTAAAAATCTTTATCGAAATTGCCATGCAAAAATGCATTAGGCTCAGGGGTGTACGACAATTTTTTTTCTGGTAAGGTCTCTGTCACCCACTAAGCATCTACGGCTCCACAGGCTTCACCTGAGTGAAAAAAATCCCGCACCTTTCTCACTCTCCTTAATCTTCGTCCTGCTGTACTTCTCGTGTCAGTCCTAAACAGCACATCGTTATTCCCTATGTTAGGCCAGTGTATGCCGCAATGCGGCACCAGTCGGGTAAAATTCTTACTAAAATACTCCAACTAAAATACTCCAACTGAACTGCAAGGGGCTCGGAGTAAGATCTAACGACCTGGAGTACCTCTATTATGGATAGTCACATACAGGGAAGCACACTGAAGTGGTATACTGACGCCTTAAAATACCTGAAGCGGAACGGACCAGACTGAAGCTTTCGGTGCCCCTGACAACCTTCCCTAGCACCTTTCAAGCGGAGGCCTATGCCACAAGTCTGTGTGCTTAGATTAACATTCGAAGAAATTACCGAAGTGAGAGGATACTAATTGCGAGAGATAGTCAGGCGGCTCTTAAGGCTCTCTTATCATTCGAGATCAAGTCCTTTTTGGTTTTGGAGTGTAAAGATGTTTAATGCTCTGGCTGAGGTTAATGGTATTCAATTAATACCAGAGCACATGTGTGTCGGGAGAAATGAGGAAGCTGATCAGTTCGCCAGAGCGGCTTCTGTTCGACCACGATATGACCAGATCTCTTCCTTGCAGTGGGTCCCAACACCATACAATAAATGCTCAGAGAGGAAAATACTAAACTGAGGAAACTGCACTTGCGTACCACAATGGGTCTACGTCAGGAAAAAAGCTTATTATTAGGGTAAAATCTGAAGAGATATAAGCTGCTCATGGAGAAACTCAAAATCATTACAGGTATTTTAGCGGGCCACTGCAGGCTAAGAGATCACCTGTATAGTTTAGGAATCTGATCCAGTGACCTGTGGCGCTTTTTTGACGCTGCCATGGAGACATATTTACACTTTCTTATAGAGTGTGAGGCCGTTGCAGAGGAGCAACGGGCGCCCCCCCGGGATCTATTCTGAAATTTATAGAGTCTCCAGGGCTCACGAGGACTTGTGATGAGCTAAGGGCACAATAGACCTACCGGTTGCAGTGCTTTAATTAACTATCTATCTATCTACAAGCATGCAATAACTCAGCACTTCGAAGAGTTGTACCGACAGGCGATTAACGACATTCACAGAGAGACTATTTATTATCACCAACACTCGTCCCGTGGACGACGTCATTAGAGTTCAATTACCACCGAATGCAGAGGAAAAGCCTCAGCTGCCTTGGGGTGCCCATTTCCTGGGCCTAGCATTAAATCAGATTGACGACACCTTCTCGCGATGGTCAGGTCTACATAACCGAAGCTGCCTACTGCCCGGCAGGCAGTGTGTGACTTTAGCGTGCGCCAATTTCTTTGGCATTAAAGCATGTCAAACGATCGGAGGGAATCGTTTCCACGACAGTCTGGGCTACGTAACCGGAACGACCCAGAATTATATCTGGCCAAGAACTATCACTCCAGCAACACTTCCCAAAAACTCGTTTGGGGAATTTTTATGCTGTAACAACAACAACAACATCGTGTAGGAATACGTTTGGCATCTATGCAAACTGAAGGACGAGGTCCGACCATACACTTAACCGTATAGACAGCAAATCAACGTCTCCCACAGGGAGAATGTTATCACCTATACTTACTCCCATCCTATGAATGCCGCCATAGCAATACAATCACTACCTGTCGAATAAAGTGAGCTTCAATTCTCGAGAAAGGCCCGCGTAACTCTGGCTCAATTACGGTCTGGTTACAGCAGTCGACTGAACTCGCATCTATCCAGACTCAACCCCGACACAACAAACATATGTATGTAAGTACTGTGTCCGACTCGTGTAGGCTTCCCCACGACACCAATCACATCGTCACCTTCCTAAAGAATACGTTTCCTGGGCCTATCGTTAGTTGAGCTTGGCGATTAAATGGTTCTACGCTTATAACAACAACAAGTAATCACCTCATTACATGCCCAATTAAAGCAACTCATTTAAGACCTCTCCCCATATGATACAACCCCGTTGTTTTTTGTTGCAGCAGCAAAAAAATTCCCCAAATGGTTTTAGGGAAATGCTGCTGGCGGTGGCGGGCTTTCCCCAAAGCTGAGGATGCGAATGCGGATATAAAGTATTTTTAAGAAACAATTAGAATCTAGCTTAATGGCGAGATCGTTGTTTAATCAGCGCTTACAAGCCAAACCGGGGGTGTCAGGTTTTTCTTAAGCTTTTTAAAAAGAATTCTTCATTCTCATTCCTTTGGCTGTTTCAGAATTTGGGGTATCTGTAACTTCATCAGCGTTTTTCTATTTTAGTTTTTGTAATTCATTTTTATTCAGAGACCCAAAATAATTATTATGGTAATATTTGAGATCAAAAACGTCGCCTTATTTTAAGAGAATTTTTTTCGTCTTTGTATAATAATTATTTACGAGAAATATCTTTATTCGTCTCGCGGGACGATTATTTTCAGATGGAAATTATTTACGTCCTTTCATAATAATTATATGGGATTTATATTTTTCTCGCCTATCGTGACCTTTATTTCAAGACGACAATGATTTACGTCCCACGTTTTCTCTTTATAGAATCGGGTACATGTACAGCCGATTTCACGAAATTAAACGCAAACATCACCGAGCTCGATTGCAATTTGATTTGCTAACATCTGGCAATCCTAAGCCCTAAAACCACGTAAAAGCAAAGCCCTTTAATTTGACACCTCATTTTGTAAAATCGAACGAACGATACAGATTTGATGACAATGAACAATATATAATTAATATAATATAATAATATAATTAAATATTTTAACGCGTCAAATCTCCGAACTCAATTCGAAGATCAATTTCAATAAAAGTCCCATATAACACTGTGCGACACTAAAAAATACCTGCGAAGTTATTTATATTTTCTGGTAGGTTTTTTCGAGTAAAACTAGAATCGAAATATGAAATTTGCCAAACACCCCCAAAATCTTGATTTACCGTTAAAAAACCGGGTTTTCGTACTTTTGCACACTTATAAACCTGTAACTCAGTACATTATGAACCGAGTTTCGGTTTATTGCCGGGATTAAATTGAAGAAACTTGGGCCTTTCGAACGATATATGTATATGCGAATAAAGAAAGCTTCAGAGATCTGTGTGTATTAACCCAGCAAACACATTTTTTTTTACTTTTTTCACCTTTTTTCAACTTTGGTGAGGCTCTTACGCACTATTTTATAAGAAAATCGTACTAGTCCTAAATTTAATATAAAACTAGCGAGTAAAATGAGTGTTTATTTAAAAAAATCGGATGAAAGTTTACTGAGTTATTAAAATTTTTATGAAAACAAAATTTTTGCAAAAATATTATTTCTGAACTGAAAAATGTTTGCATGACAGCTTCTTTTTCAATTTGAAGTTTCCTATGATCGCAAAGTATGGCCATTCCGAGAGCCAGATCAAAAAGGCAGGAAAAACGTTTTAAACGTTCCGTTGGCCAAACCTCAAAATATTGTCCTACGATCACTGCATTTAAACCTATGATATATTAAACTATAGGGGTATTCTCACAATCTTGCAAAGCCTTTACACGATGCACGGTTTGCCTAGCTGTCCCATAGGAAAACCGTGTTTTTCGTGCAATCCATGCACCGTGCAAGGGCTTTGCAAGACTCCGAGAATACCCCTAATTGTAAAAAAAATTTATGGAAATAGCAACGCTTTTTGTCACCTTTAAGTGCTGTTCCCAAAATTAAGTGAAGCCAAAATAAACGAAGGTATTAATTTTTTATTCTATCATCTAATACTTTTTCGTATTTTCATAGGACCTCAAATTCGTAAAATTATGAGCTTAGTGACCTTTTTGAACAAGCTAAGCTCTATAGAAAAACGTGCATGGAAGTGTTTTATAGCGCTATGCAATAATTTCTTTTGAAACCACAGAAGCGACGACTATGTCACATGTCCATAAAAATTCATTTCCTTCCATTGCATTTGGACTTCTTCCCACATAATTTGGGCCAGTTCAGTGATGAACAGGGCGAACACTTTCACCAAGAAATAGCTACCATTAAAAAACGTTTCGGAGACAAAAATAAAATAACAATAACAATAAGGCCAACAACCGTGTCAAGTTTGGAGGAAATTGGTGGAGCGGTTACCGAGATATACAGATGTAATCATAAGTGGGCGTGGCTACGCCCATTTCCCAAAAATTTATAATATTATTATTTTTCGTCTCAAAATCATTGTAAATATCAATTTTGAGTGAATAAGCTTCACTAGTTACCAAAATATCGCAGGCGTGGTTATTGTCCGATTTTACCTATTTTGAATACCATCCGTCCTACGCTGAAAAGAAGTACACATACCAAGTTTGGTTAAGATATCTAAACTTTTACTTGAGTTATCGTGTGCACAGACGGACGGACGGACAGACGGTCACCGCTTAATCGATTCCTTTTTTCATTATGATCATTCGTTTTGGCTGTTACAAACAACTGTTATGTAAACAAAGTTATAATACCCTTGTGCGCAAGTGCGCTTTGCTATAAAAATGATTTCAGAATATTCTTCAACGAAAGACTGATGATGCTTAATTAAGAAAAAAAACGGTCATGAAAACATTTTTGAATAGTATGGTCAAAAATAATATTTTGCAAAAATTTTCTTTTCATAAAAAGTTTAATAACTCAGTGAACTTTCATCCGATTTTTGAAAATAAACATTCGTTTTACTCGTTATTAAATTTAATTTTACAATAATTTTAGTATTACATAGTATGATTTTCTTATAAAATAGTGCGTAAGAGACTCACCAAATTTAAAAGAGAAAAAACTAAAAAAAAATGTGTTTGCTGGGTAAAGACACACAGATCTCTTAAGGTTTCTTTATTCACATATATATCGTTCTAAAGGTCAAGTTTCTTCTTTCTAAGCCCGGCAATAAACCGAAACTCGGTTCATAATGTACTAAGTTACAGGCTTATTAGTGCGCAAAAGTACGAAAAACCGGGTTTTTAACGGTAAAGCAAATTTCATATTTCGATTCTGGTTTTACTCGAAAATACCGACGACAAAAACAACTTTTCCAGTGTTCAGTAATAATTATGTATGAGCAATATTTAACTTTATTTGTTATAATCGTTATGGTCTCTGTGTTTTAATACTTTCTTCTGCGACTGGTTTCAAAAATTTGCGCTTATAGCAAGCTAAATAGTAGGGCGGGTCGAAAATCTAATTTTTCTCAAATCCCTTGGAAATAGTGAAAATATATTGTATCATGAAGTCAACAATAAGCCTGCAAAATATTAGTCTTTTATTTCAATTGTAAGAGCGCGTGCATCGATCACCAAGTGACCCCCAGCACACTAGTCGAATAAGACCAATTCTCATGGGCGTAGCCAGGTAGCGGCAGGGGGGTACTCGAGCCGCCCCTAACTTTGAAATTTTCCTTATATATATATAAAATAGTACCCTGAAATGCCAGCTTAATAGGGTCGAGCCCCCCCTAAATTTCATTCTGGCTACGCCGATGCCAATTCTTGTTAAAAATTCGGCGTTCAGCAAAAAGGGTTGGTGCATATTATTAGATAATGAACCCGTTAACGCAAAAGATAAAGTTAAATATCTTTTCTCGCAGTCCTTTAGCTTATCGTTAATCTCAAAGTTATCTGTTTTCAATAAAATTTTAATTGTTCTCTTGATAATCGCACTGGCCTATTGTCAAAAGATGTAAAGAACAGCACTTATATTACTGGCGTGCATTTAGGTCGCTGGTTCCAAATATTCTAATCTTGTTTTAATGTTAGCTATAGTTTGCGAATTTTCGCAAATTTAGGAACAATTTCGGTAGCTCTAATAGAAAAGAACTGAACAGGCACAACTTCTAGAAACACTAATTAGTTTACTTATGGTTATGCATACAATATAAAAATTGCAAATATAGGAATAAGAAAAAAAATTTTAATTTATTTTAAAATAATTTGTTTATAATGTGAACGATTTTCATAATATTATTATCATAAACCAGTAACAGTAAATCTCGCCTTCAATTTGGTAATTATAACTTACCGATCGAGTAACATTTACCAAAGTTATAGCAAAAAACTTAAGTGTACCTCCATTTTTGTTTTTCTAAAAAAAAAAAATCTCTTCAATTTTATAAATAACCTTTAAGTGAAAGAACCGGATTACAGAAAAGTGTGCCAGGGAGTGACTTTTTTCGTTCAAGCTGAATGCATAGCAATATCGTCCAATTAAAGAGTCATCAAAAGGATTTCCCAGGATATGTTAAAGACTATTGCATTTACCTACAGTCACTTTTTCAAATAATGGAATTAACTAAAATATTTAAGTATGTATGTATGTATATCTAACCACTTATTGCACTTTCCCTACTTGAAACTACTATTAACTTCTCAAACGATTCCTAATCTTTGACAATACATGTTAGACTTCATTCGCCATGATCTTGAAAACTAACCAAATCGGCGTGACCAAGCCCATGGTCCTATTAATATTTTATTAACATCCGAAAGCATTAAAACGTTTGAAATAAATCTCGTCTCACTGTTTTGTATTTTTCGCTTGGTTGCTGAGGTAATGAAGAATTGAAAATTCATAACGGAAAATTATATTTTTTGTAAGTTTTATCTTAATATCTTAATAACTTGTAGACTTATTGAAAAATGATAAATGAACGTGAGGTACTAAGTTTAATGACCTTTAATTTTATATATCGTTCTGTTTTTAACAAATAACGAATTCCACAGATATTACAAGCCAAAATTTTATTTTCAAAATTTATACACTTTGATTCAATTGCGCGGGCTTAAGATGAGTTCTAACAAATAAATAAATATTACTATTGCAATACGGTCAAATTCCTTTTATTTTTCCCATACAAAATCGACCCAGCCTACTAAATAGGTAGATATCGAAAATAAATTATTATTTTCCACGAATGAAAGTTTTGAACAAAATTCTGTTTTCAAAGTCGTGGCTGCCAGCCAAATCGGATCAGAATATTGTTATTTTTTTAAAAAGCACCCCATTTTTTATAAGCAATTGAATCTCTGATAGTAAGTAATTCTTATCTAATTAAAGGTCAGACCTATAGCTTTTTAATTATTTGAGCATCAATTCTCTTTATAGCCAGACGTTGATCATTTCTGCTGAAAATCCCTCTTGAAGGAGCTTACTCTATTACTTGAAATATCAAAGAAGGGAGACTTAGGGGGTCAGTTTTACCACAGAAGCTTTTAGCCAAGGATCCAATGTATATCGCTATGACAAAAATATTGCCCGACAAGTAGATAAAATAACCGTTTTTAAAATTTTTGCTACAAATAAATTCCCCAAACAGCCCCCTTTGAAATGATTGAAACGAATATATGTAACATCGAAAGCAAATCACGAAAATTTGGTTAACAATTAAGGTGCACACTTTCTTCTTTTGGATCTAGAAGTTTTTAAGATTGGACCAAAAAAAAATCATAATAAAGAAAGAAATCAATGCACGTATTTCAAGCACAGAAAAAAAATTAAAAGGACTATGTTCTCTTTGACGTACGTCAAAGGTCAAGTAGAAGTGGGAACTTGTATGACTGCCTATTGGATAGCTCGGTTATATAGCTTTAAGAAATACTATGTTTAAAGACATTTTTATCAAAGTTGATAAATATGACATTTGATCAGTTTTGTTACACAAGTACTACCACGGCCACAGGCAAAAATATTGGCTACAATTTTTTCATTTTGTTTGCCAGATATACGTTTTATAGGCGCACTTGCTCAACATTCGCATTCGCAAAAGCTCCGCATTGATTATTGTTAATGCGAAAGCGAAAGCGATTGTTAACATTAATGCGGAAGCTCCGCGGTTGCGAATGCGAATATTCGCAACAACCCTATAGTAGTCCATGATAAAAAAATAGGAAGGTAGAACCGCTGAGAGGAATTTTTCAAATTCTTGACGTTTGCAAGCAATTTAATTTTAAAATTTTACACAAACTCGAACACACATTCCCATTTTCAATCTCATACAACAACACCTTTGAACATTTGCTTTTTTTTACTCTCAATTTTATATTATTTTAAAATGTTAGCAAATTTCAAAAAAAAAAAATCTTGACCGACGAATTGAGAGAACGAGCGCACTTGTGCACAAGGGTATATTAATTTTTAAAAATAAAAATGTTAATAAGCCAAAATAACATTGACAAATACATAGTTTAGGAAGAGCCTGCCTGAAACTATACAAAAAAGCAAATAAGCAAATTGTATAGAATTGACAACAAGAACCACGCTGTCGAGTTTAAATAGCGGCAAATCAGCTGCACTTGATAGTAGTTGGTTGAATAAGGAAAAATGAATTAACAACAAGAGTTTACGGGATGTACATAGCTCAGTGGTTAACGCTTCTGACTTTGAACATCGATTACGCAGGTTCGATCCCTGCTGAAGTCTAGAAAAAAGAAGTCTGATGAAGAGATGTGGTGATCTCCGAAATGGCAGCTATAACTTCTACCACTTAGACTTTGTTGCTTTTTCAATTTTTCCTAATAAACAATCGTGGTACAAAGCTCATTAAAAATATTAAAAATAACAAGTAAGAAAGTCTAAGTTCGGGCGGAGCCGAACATTAAATACCCGGCGCACGTATTAAATATGTGTTTTTGAACTTACCGAAAGCTACCGCTAGATGATAAGCCGGGGTGTATCAATTTTGAGTAAATTAGCGTCCTTAAATTTCGAAATATTGCAGTTTCAAGCATTTCTGAAATTTACCGTTATATGTAAAGCGGCCTCAATTTTAGTCCACTTTCAATAATTTTCAACCTTTTGCTTTTATGTGGCAAGCACAATAACCATACCGAGTTTGGTACAAATTGGTAGCACGGTTACCGAGATACATATATGTGATCATAAGTGGGCGGTGCCTCGCCCATTTTTCAAAATTGTATCCTAAACGTATTTCTTGGTAAAGAATTGTTGCAAGCAACAAATTTGAATAAATTAGCTTTAATATTTACTGATTTATCGAAGATTTTGTATTTCTCTAAATTACCGTGATATGGGATGTGGGCGTGGTTATGTTGTGCCAAGGCCAACAAATATGCCAAGTTTTGAAGAAATTGGTGCAGTGGTAACCAAGATATACACATGTAACCATAAGTGGGCGTGGCTACGCCCATTTTCTGAAAATGTATAATATTCTTATTTTTCGTCTAAAACTTATTGTAAATATCAATTTTGAAAATATCAATTTGGAAAAATGCCGCCCCTATGCCGATGTTCAATTTTGTGCCGATACTAGCCGATGCCGATGCCGATTAATCGGTCGGACTCTAATAAAGAGTACGTTTCACGTATGTCATAATCCGAAAAAATGTTTTTTTTACGTGGCGTAATAAAACATCGTATTCGAATTCGATTAAAGAATGATTAGAAAAACTGGGCTCGAATCGCCACATACGGTATCGTGCTATTCGTCACGTAAAAACACATTTTTCGGATTATGACATACGTGAACGTACTCTTTGTCCCATTCAGCTTATACTGCCTGACGTATCGCGTAATTTTCTTTCGTATCGTTTTCGATACGTGAACGGATGTTACGATTCGAGCCCAGTACACATTATAAATCAATTAGAATTCGACGTTAGATATCGAGAACTAAGTATTATTGTAGAGAATTCTATAGTTCTCAACAGTCTCTCTACTCATCTTTTAACCATCTACCTTAGAGAAACACATTCGAATTCGAATCGCTTTCTTATAGTTATCTGGCCTAAATGTTCGTTGGGTAGCGCCAATTCTTCAAAACACCACATGGTGGTATTATAGCGGTCTTGGAAGTACCACTTATTTACTGCAAAAATCTTCACTGTTCAACATACGCATTTCCTTGGAAAGTAATCTTCGAGAGGAACCCTGAGATAAGGTAAAAGGTTCATATAGAAAATAAATAACACACATGTTTAGCAATTGCTTTATAACATACATATGTATGTACAAATCTTCTGTTGAGCATATACCATATTTTATTGAAAAAATAATAACTTTAACTTTGGTAACAATCGCTTTGCCACGGTTACGTACACCTTTTATTAAACACGAGTTTGAACATATTCAAAAGCTATGTACGGTATACATAAATACACATTGCAGACAAGTATTTACAAGAAAAAAAAACTAAAAAATCATATATACATGCTTCGCCTTAAAGTATTACTGCTTTCGTCAAACAGATTCCACATTACGCTACTGCTCATCTTTAGTAACACAGCGAATATGTCTCTTTAATCCTGATATGCGACAATTATTTGTGCTAGACATATAGATAGGCGACAGACTTGGTGGTTTCGTCAAAGAGATTCCACATTACGTTACTGCTCATCTTTAGTAGCACTGTGGGAATGTCTCTTTAATCCTGATATGCGACAATTATTTTTGCTCGACATATAAATAGGCGAAAGACTGGGTGGTTTGCCATACATACGCAGCCGTTCAATACGCTGTCTTGGTGTAGGTTTCGATTCTATTTTAGTTACATTACTACAAGATGAATTAGATAATCTACTAGCGTTCAACGATGATGCGCTTTTATTTAAAGTTTCATTATCCCAGTCGATGCGTTTTAATGATGCTTCCTTTATTGGCGTAGTTGTTTCTGTTGTTGTTGTTAGAGAAGCTGCTTCCAACTCTGCTCGCTTACTGGCTCGTGTACGCATGCGTGTTTCTTGTTGTAATGGCGGATGTGGCGTGCTGGTGCTCACGCAAGCCGAAGCAAAAAACTCTCGAAGGTTTGGTGTTTTGGGTGGTGATTTGAGTTCAGCAATATTGCCTATTTTCGTTGGAGTTTTTACACCAACACTTTCATCCTTCAGCTCGTTAGGTCGTTGAATAATTTTTGCATTCGATTTTTTCCGTTTATTCAAAGAGAGTAGATTCTTGCGCGCTATTATACTACGACTAGCTGCGTAATCGGGCGGAGTTTTTACAGCCAATTCACTCAAGCTGGAACGTGTAACTGATTGTTGTATATGAGCTAGAGGACTTCGTTGAAGGCCAACAGATTTACAAATTAGTTTTGGTGTATGTTGGGGGGGAAGATGAAAGCTCCTCACCGTTTGGTACAAGATCTATGTCATCGCGTTTTCTTTTGCTCGAAACATTTAATTGTGATTCCTGCTCAACTTTAGATACATCATCCGCGTCAAGCAGTGGCCATTCAGAAAACACCACGTTTTCCAACGGTTCGGCTTTGGTAGCGTTTTCTGAATTTTTCAAACTTGCTGCCGATGGTAGCGCGTCACTTAGTTTTGGCAAGTTCTCAAGAATAGCGGCAGCTTTTTGTTTAGCTAATTCTGACACCAAAATTGGTTTTTTAGATGCCGTTGAAAATCCAGGAAGACCTTCGTTACTTGTGGTACTAGCCTTTACTTCAGTTTGTGCTTCCTCACCCTCCATGGGCCACTCACTGAATTGCATGTTTCCTATGCACTCTTCGGGGATATGGTCAACATTTTCATAAGGCACATCTTGCATGATCACTGCAGCACGCTTTTGTGCTTCTTCAGATATACGTATAGCTTTGCTAGAAGCAGTTCGAAAGCCTGCACAAGATATGGAAGTGTTCGGCGCGTTTGTTGGAGCTTCATTATTCGTTTCTACAATTACATTTAATTCCGGTAGATGCTCTAATATCTTTAAGGCACGTTCTTGTGCTTCCTTAGATATTTTTATTGCTTTGCTTGAAGCTGTTGTAAATCCTATAAACGATTCTTTTTCTATTGCTGCCCTGGTCAAGGAAGTGCGCTCATGCTGTAATGGCGGCAGCTGTTCAAGGATTTTGGCAGCATGCTGTTTTGCTTCGCTTGAAATCGTAATTTTCTTATTTGACGCCGTACAGAAACCAACCAAACTTGGCATTTCCTTTTTTTCTATTGTCAATCCACCATCTAAATTAGTGGAAGGGTTGGTGCGATTCTCCGTGGATGTATCCTGTGAGGATTCTGAAGTTTTATCAACGATTTTTTCTACTACGTGTTTCGAAATTGTTATAGTTTGATTTAGAGAATGCTGAGGCTCTTCTCTTTCATCATTCATAGTGAAGTCATCTGTGCAACTAGTGTTTGTCGGTAGCGGGGGCAGCTCTTGCAATATTTCGTTTGCACGAGCTTTTGCTTCCATAGATATTTCAACTGTTTTATTGGACGCGGTACGAAAACATGTTGCTGAATCTGCATTCAACTCCAGGTTATACATTAATTCGTCGGAGTTTCCTTTGTACAATTTTGACTTTGAAACTGCATCTAAGGCTTCTTCCATGTCGAAATTTGCAAAAAAATCACACTCATCATTCCATTCGTCATCCTCGTTCAAACTATCTACTTCATGTACTATGAAATAAATAGAAAATAAAAATTATTTAATCAATAATTAATTTAATTTCCAAACATACCTTGACTTCGAACAATATCACAGTTTACTGCTGATATGGGTTTCATACCGTCGCTAGTCTCTTCATCCTCACTTGGAAATCCCTTAAAATCCTCTTCAGCTGAAATATGCCCAAGATGACTGGTCAAACATTGTTTATTTATTTCCTCCGATTCATCTTTCTGAAAATTGTTAGTATTTTCCTTTATTGCTGTGTAATATATTCCTGAACTTTTATCTGCAACGGATTGCACCACATTTTGGTCTTTATTTTGAACTAACTCTAGCGACTTCATTTCTTCACAAGTCTCTGGTTTTCTATCCACTCCCCCCGATAATTCCGAAAAGTAGGCACTCAAATTTTGTAAGTTCTCGCACAGCTTTTGGGAATTCTGCAAATAGACGCCTTCTTCGGAAACTGCTTCTAGCCTTAGTTGAGTATGATCTTCTTGCACCGATAGATCACTGTCATTGCTCAGTAAATCATCATCCATGGCACAATGCTTCTCTCTATCGGGTGATTGGACATATTGCTCAGCAATATTTTTTCGCGAAAATTTATGGTCTTGTCGACGTCTGCTATAAGTGCGCAGAGGTTCATTAGCAAATCTAAAATGAAAACTACTTTCTTCCGACGACTGCTGGGGCTCTGGCGATGCAGGCGAACTACAAAAATCTTCCAATATTAAGTCTACGATAGATTTTGGTTTTTGCCTCGAATCTGGTGTCACCGGCACATCAATATCTCCAGTTCTTTCTGGCTTAAATTTCGCTTTTTCTGTATTTTTTTCGGTTTCCTCACATACTTGCAACAGCTCTGAATCAGTGATTTCAAATACGTCTTTTGTGTTGCTTTTAGAAATAGTGTTATTTTCTATGGCGAATTTAGGAGGTTGAAACAACAAATTATTGCACGGTTCGAAGCCCTGCGTAGCTACAAAGCTGGTTGAGTTTCGCGAAAGCGGTCGGAAACGATCAGCAAGAAGGAGCAAACGTTGCTCTGCAAATGGATCATAATTGGCATCTATTTGGAATCGTGGTTTTTCAACGGGATATTGAAGGCATTGTGCTTTTGTATCATCATCCTCACATTCCTCCGAGTCATACATTACCAAAAGTGTACAGGATAGATCATCATGAATGGTTTCATCAATATTCGAAGCAGTCTTTTGATCGCTACATGTCGCCTCTGCTGGTCTTGTGAATGTTGCATTGAGTCTCTTGGTTTTTTCGATGAAGGCGCGATCTGTGTATGGAGCGATTCAATTTTTGCGGACTGGATTTAATGCTTTCATCAGCCATTGGAGGTCAATAAAACCACAACATAAACTACTGTGGTAAAACCGCGAAATAATTTCCTATAGCAGAAAATAAACAAATATTTCTCTCAAAAAACCACAATCTGTCAAACAGTTTGACTCAAACTACACTGCAAAAAATTATTTATAAAACTCATAAATAATAGGGAATTTAAGAGTGAAATGCACCATACAAGTGGCTTGTCAAACATACTTCAAACCTACTTTTCCCATTTCGCCACAAGAATGATAGAATACAAGATTGCGCCGTCCTGGGCGTTGACATTTGTGTACCACAAGTAAACAAAGAATAGAGCGAAAAGGAGAACGAGTTAAATCTTCCAGCTCACTTTACAGCGAAAAACTTGTTTTAATTTTGCTAAACGCGAAAATATTGCATTTTTCACCTAATCTATTAGAGAATAGGTAACATTTTAGTGCACTCCATTGCTTTGCAATTGAGGCTGCTTCAGCAAACGTTTTAGTGCACTCCATTGTTTTGCAATTAAGACTGCTGCAGAAAACTGCGGCAACATCTCAGCGGGATTGATTAGTTAACTTGCTAATGGTGGCTGCTTGGAGCAGAAGCAAAATCATTGTGAGGAAATGTTGTTAATGTTAATATAAAGAAACATTTCGGGAACGGTTTTGCCGTGCCCTATGTACACAAAATGCAGCGATTCGTCCCAGCGCTACACTTGCATCTACGCATCTTGCATCTTGATAGCTGTCGCAATTGAACACACAGCACTTCATTTTATTAGTTTTTACGCAGTATTCAACTCAAAAATCGCTCACAAATTGCAAATTAACACAATTTAAACTGATTTTTAACTTCTAATTCAAATTTCTCTTTCTCTGATTTGTAAACAAAGGTTTATTTACAAGTTATCACAACTGTCAAAATCGGCAAAACCAAAGTAGCGGTACCACTGACGGCGCCACCTTTGTTCGCTGCACCGTGTCGATGTAGGCATATGCATGAGTATGCTCACATAAAAAACGTTTGAAGCAAAGCAAAGCAAAATCTTGGGCAACTCTCAACTTTTGTCCTTTTTGGCAATCAGCTGTCTATATGTATTTTTTCTCGTGCGCTTGCATTTGCATTTAATGACAAAAACAGGGTAAATATGAATTTTTATTGCTATTATTAATGCATATTATTATATTGTTATCTATTTTACAGATACAAAAGATGGAGGAAAAGGAGAACGCAAAAGCTGTCAAAGCATTTATTGTAGCATACCTTCTGCGTTTCACGCTTTGTTGTCAAAGTTTGAACCGTCAAACGAAGCGAGGAAAGCTCTATGTGAATGGCCCTTAATTACGCCAAGCTTGAAAATGAGCACCGTGTTGTCGAATGTAAACGGAGTATAAAAAATGGAATCGGAAAGTCTTTATAAATCGATTAAATCGATTTAAAAACAGTATATCTAGTGAGCACTTTCTTTGCTCGCAAGCAAGTTCGTGGCTTCAGTCAGCAATTCGTTTTTTTGCATGTAATTTAAAAGAAAAATACCTAATAAGTAAAATAAACTAAATTAAATTGAACAAATGCCGCTAATTTCAGGGTGGAGAACCGGGAAGTAGCAAAGGAAGTCCAGAACTTTCAATTTGTATAGAAATTAGCCGAGAAAAAAATGCATACGATAAGTTGCCCAAAAGTGGAGTGATGAAATTATAAATAAAAAGGAATAAAAAGAAAGGCGGACAGAGCAGACAAGGAAATAAAATAATCAAACAAAGGAAAGTGAAGTGAAAGAGGGCAAAGCAACGACCGAAGAAACGATTTTTTTGCACGCCAGTAAACGAAGACGAAAAGCGAAGCGAACTAGCGAGCGAGCAAGTTTTCGATCAGTTAAAAATTGTTAATGTGGTCGGAAAAGGAGCACATTTAAAAAAACTAAAATTTGCTAGTTTGACATTGAACGGTGCACAAAATATAATAGGTAGATATTCAATTAGCATTTGTCTTTTCACATTTCATTCCGAACTAGATTTTTATTACATATTGATTTCGCGAACCAGTGGATTGGAGTACGTGTCGAATTATAAGCAAAGCGAAACTGTGTAACACACCAGCAATTGAACGTGTGCCGGTGCTCCACTAAAAAGTCAAGATTCTTAGCTACGGCAGCAATTCCTACAATAACGCTTATAACAGCTCAATCGCCGCAGCCACGCTCCACAAGCAGCCCGCAGTGCCGCCACTACCACCCCCAATTATGTTTGTCAATTCGATGACGTTTCGCGGCAATCCCGCTCCCAACCATCATTACGCAGGCCACCCATTGGCCACAGCACATCATCCGCAACAACCGCAATTGCATCATCATGCCGCCACAGGACAAGCTGGCGGACCGATGGCACATCATCCATCGGCAGCGCATGGTACGCATCCAGGAAGCCATCCCGGAACGTCTAATAACAATATTCATCATGCCGCCTCGGCCATGAGCCGTCATGCACAGCATGCACCAATGGGAATGGGTAGTGGAAACATCACTTCAATGTCGCCTCATATGCCTAACAATGGCAGCGGCATGCCCGGAAGCGGTAATGGTAGCGGTGGCAGTTCTAGCTCTGCAGATAGTGGTAAAATTTATATTAAAAATTTGGAACGCTCCATTGACAACAAAGCTGTCTATGATACATTCTCGGTTTTTGGCAACATACTAAATTGCAATGTAGCCAAAGATGAGGATGGCAATTCACGAGGATATGGTTTTGTGCATTTCGATTCTGAAGAAGCAGCACGCACTGCCATTGAAAAGGTTAACGGCATGCTGTGCAACAATCAGAAGGTGCATGTCGTGAAATTTATACCACGTCGCGATAGGGAGCAGGAGAAAGCTACACAGTTTAGGAATTTATATGTGAAGAATCTGAACGAAGATTTTACTGACCAGCATTTGCGTGAAATGTTCGAGCCGTATGGACGCATAACAAGTCATAAGGTAATTATTATTATTATTTTTTTTTTTGAACGCGCAAGTGTCGGATAATAATATTTACACATAGTGAATAAATGAGATGTGGATTCATGTAATTTGGTGTTATGGCATATCCTCTTTATACGTCCTTTCAACTCTTTACCTTTGCTTCCCTAAACTTTCCTCTGTATCCGCTTTTTCCTGTTACACAATTTTTTCTAAGTCGTTCTATGCCCTGCTTTATTCTGTTTTTTTTTTTCATGAGAATCGCAACAGCATAATGTTGCGCATGTCCTTGTTTATGTCTTGTCCCACCCCAAAAGGCACCCATGTTAATACCTAATAGTTTAGTTATTGGCATACATATCTACTTTGGTTAGCCCTTGGCTTGACAACTACTAGTACTGCTAATGATGCATATGTTATGGTTGATGGGACAGTATTAAATTTTACTAAATTGAATTTTCACGCCTCATAGGTATACATTTTGATATGGTTTATGCTTGGTGATTTGTATTAGGTGCATGTATTTATGGTTGAATTTTATGGAGGAAGTAAAGTTTGATAAGCAAAACAGTTTCACTTAGCACTAAAAATAAAACATAAAATCGAGTGAACAAATATTACTACGTACATAAATGTTTATAGCAGCAGTAACAACCCAGAGATACTGATAACTGCACCTTTTCTAATAGTACTTCAGAAAGCATCAAATATATTTCAGAAATCATCAATCAGAAATCAGAATTAGTCACGCGTACTTCAGAAACCGTTAATTGGACTTCAGATTAGTTAATTTTACTTCAGAAACCGCAAAATGTACTTCAGATTAGTCAATTGTTCTTCAGAAATCGAAAAATGTACTTCAGATTAGTCAATTGTTCTTCAGAAATCGAAAAATGTACTTCAGATTAATTAATTGTACCTCAGAACCCATAAAATGTACTTCAGATTAGTCAAATGTACTTCAGAATTGGATTTCAGATTAGTCAATTGTACATCAGAAACCATAAAATGTACTTCCGATTTGTAAATTGTACTTAAGAAACCGAAAAATTTACTTCAGAAACCGAGAAATGTACTTCAGAAACCACTTTTGTAAATTTACTTCAGGTGTTAAAGTAGTGCTCTACAATCCATTTAACATTACAGTCCACTTCTTCCAATGTAGGGACTATAACCCAAATCCTTCTCTTTTGAGAATATTGATATAACCAGTAATTATTTCTCTGAGGGTTATATATCCCTCCAGCAAACTTTATGAAAAAGACGTTTGCACGACAAAAGGAGAACTATGCAAATAAATATCGTCGTTTAAAGTGCAAAACCGCGTATCAACAAAATGCAAAACCGCGTATCAGCAAAATGCAAAACCGCGTATGTGAAGTTGTAGAAATTATTTTCTAGAGCGTAAAAACACTCATATTTCAAAATGGTTCTCTTTTTTATAAAGCAACCGCATTTCTGACTAGTATATTTCAGGACAAATGGATAAGGATTGAGCCAAGAGCTTGTGTGAGCAAATCCAATTTTTGGCAGCCAATGTCAGATACGCGGTTTTGTACTTTAAACGACGATATGTATGTATATAGGGCGTTCTTGAAAAGTTTTTTGAGATAGGTCATTTTCGAACTGCCTGCCGTGATATGTCGATCTTTCACTCAGCAGTCGATATAGCCTTTCGCTTAATGCTGATCTAAAAAAACGGAATTATCTTGGACCTCCTTTTTACAAAATATACACACTTTATTAATTAAAACTACATAATAATTGTTTCAGTTTCAAAATATCGCAATCGAATGTACGTATGTATGTATACAGTGCAAGCATAATGCTATATCTAATGCGATTTATTTACATGTAGTATGTACATACATACATACTTTGCATAATCTAATCTACTTGATATTCATGGTTGAGCGCTCATTTTTGGCGAAAATGTTATATGTTTCTGAAGTACAATTTAAAAATCTGAAGTACATTTTTCGGTTTCTGAAGTCCTTTTTCTGTTTCTAAAATACAATTCACTAATTTGAAGTACATTTTTCGGCTTCTGAAGAACAATTGACTAATCTGAAGTCCAATTAACGGTTTCTGAAGTACGTTTGACTAATCTGAAGTATATTTTACGGTTTCTGAAGTACAATTTACGATATCCGAAGTACAATTGGAAAAGGTGTAGACGCTACCCATTCCCACGACAGCCGGTTCTAAGTATAGGAATAACTCGGGTTTTACCCGACCAAGGGCTGTTGGTTCGGCGATCTAACCTCGTTTAGGAAATACTTCCTCAGAAGTTGTTCGTCCATAGGGCTACATTTGCTACGAATTCTTCGGCTCAGGGCTGTCATCGAGTCAAACCCAGGGCCAGAAACCTACACCTGCACCACATCATTTGTGGCCCCCTGCTGCTCAAACCGCAGCCTCCACGGCGAACCCCAGTCCACCTGAGCAGCTCTACACAAACACCACAGTACTACAACACAATAGACCACACCACAATCACGATGGACCACACAACCGCAAAACCACCCACACACCGCCGCCACCAACTTCTGGTTCCTCCTACAATCTGCGCGGTATGTCAGACCAGGATATTCCGTAACGTGACATCAGTCAAGTGCAACACCTGCCTTGGCTGGTGCCACTTTAGGGCATGTTCAGGTCTGCGTACCACGCGAGATTGGACGAGGAACTTCGAGGGCCCGTGTTGCGCCGCTCAGTCGCAAACCCCAGCTGCGACGATACCCACTATCACTACAGGGCGGCAACCTCCACAGCAGCGCACACGGCCTATGGTGGCAAGGCCATACACATCCCTCACTCCCCGCATAACTACAGATCAAGATCGAGGAGATAACCGTCTTCATGGGAAGGCATGGTCTATTGATAGCTGCGGTCCAAGAGAGGAAGTTGCACGGCAATTCAACATTGTGGAAGTGCACCGTCGAGATCGCAAGCGAGATAATGGTGGTGGCGTAGCGTTCATCACGCACCACACCGTGCAGTATCGTCTTATTGAAGCAGACATCGACCGCAGGGATACCACCCTAGAATGTCAGGGCATTGTTATCCGGTCAGGCGATGTTGATTTCGAAATATTCAACATATACATACCCCCTGTCACCTGCTGCCCGGCAGGATATCACCCTGATATAGGTGCGCTCCTCAGAGGTGAAAACCGTCTGCTCCTGCAGCTCGCTTCGTACTGGCAGGATGCATTACGGACCCCCGTCCAAACTTCCCTGCTGAAGCGGCTGTTCTAGCCGATGAACAACCTTCGTCAAGCCGATCCCGGAAACCCCCGTATTAAGGATCTGAATGCGGAGATTCGGCAGCTTGTGAACGTACATAAGCGGAAAAAGTGGGAAGAGCATCTGAAGACTTGCAACTTCATCTCTGGTGTGAGTAAGCTTTGGTCAAGCGTGAGGTCACTGTCCAATCCGACGAAGCAGGAGGACAGGGTCAAAATTTCTTTCGGCGACCATGCTTTATCGGACCCGGAGCGATGCGCGAGCTATTTTAGTCGGCAGTTCATACTGCATCATCCGGCGGACGAAACCAAGCGTCGAGTGACCAGAAGGCTGCACAAACTGCCAACAACTTGTGCCCCCTTGTTATATCCAGTCAAACACTCCGTTCAGCATCACTTCCCAAAAACTCTTTGGGAATTTGTATGCTGTTCCAATAACAATAACACCGGTCCTAAGGCAACAGAATTTAACTTGTGTCGAAATGTTATTATGTTTATTTCAGTCTATGATGTACATATATCCTACAGACTAGATAACAGAGATTTGGGTACAGATACACAAATACACAAATACATACCAAGAGGAATTTATACATTATTAGAGCTCTAAAGATTGGGGCGAACGAAAAATAATTCGCTTTGGCAATATCAACGTAAAACGGTAGATGGAACCGCAGGGCTCTGTGGGGAATATAGAAGGCCATTTGTTCAAGAAGAGCAGATATATTTAGTGGGAAATATTAAAATATTCCAAAGATTTCTAAAAAAAAATCTTTTTATTTAAAACCAGCTTCTTTTGAACATTCATTGAATTTCTTGACCCATATTCGTAACGAATTTACAACCAATTTTGTAACCGAACCGACCCAGTGTCATCACTTTTTTTTTTATACTGTATCACTTTCAATTGCCAATGCAAATAACTCAAAAAATTTTGCTTTTAGGTCATGCTCGATGAGGAAGGTCGTTCACGCCGTTTCGGTTTTGTGGCTTTTGAGAGTCCACAGTCAGCACTAGCCGCAGTTATTGGCCTAAATGGCAAGCAATTGGGTGACAATAAGTTTTTGTATGTAGCACGTGCTCTCAACAAGATCGAGCGGCAGCAGGAGATCAATCGAAAACTTGAAGAACGCAAACGGCAGAAGGCTGGACAAGTATTTTATTATTAAATAGCGGAGATGAAAGCAAAATAACAAAAAGAATTTGACAGTAAAAGTAATGAGAAATGGATTGTGAGCTAAAGATTGCGATTTGCGATTAATTAATTGTGGTGAGAATTTAAGATTATTGCCGAGCTCATGAAATGGTAAGATTAGAAGAAAGTTGTCATGAAGCGTTAGTGAGTAAGCTTCAAAAATGTAGTTGATACGACTTAGGTTGGAAGAATTTCAAAACAAAAATGATAAGTAAGAATTTCGTAAGAGAATGTCGATGCAACTTTATTGAAAAAAAATAATTCGAATACACATATATAATTAAGAATTACATTAAAAATACAAAAAAAAAAATATTAAGCAAAAAGTAAAACCTAAACACACACATACAACAAATACATATATGTACATGTAGAAATGTAAACTTTAAAGCTAAAATTATGGAATTTCCCTTTTTGATTTCGATGTTAAAAGCAAGTTTACATTAGT
Source organism: Rhagoletis pomonella (assembly GCF_013731165.1). Taxonomy (NCBI): domain Eukaryota; kingdom Metazoa; phylum Arthropoda; class Insecta; order Diptera; family Tephritidae; genus Rhagoletis; species Rhagoletis pomonella. The sequence goes on along the minus strand of NW_023461190.1, from coordinate 2,312 downwards.
AAAAAAACATAAATTAAAGAAAACTCTAAAAAAGAATGCTTATTGTTAAAATTTAACGAATTAAAAAAATATTCTACAAAAAAAAAATACAACTGCATAAGTAAAAACAAAAACGTTGTATAGAAACGCGGTGATTTACTGGCAGTTTAACGTTGGTTACACAGTAGAACTTATGGATGTCACATTGAGTAGAGCTCAATGATTTGCAAATAAAAAAAATTTAAAATTCCACTTCAAATTAAATGGCATATGTATGTCCCTATTAATATATTACTATTATATAGCAACTATGTATAACAAATATTCATGCACTTCTTGAATACACCATAATGTACACAAACAAACAAAAAAACACCTCACCCCATTCACTCATACTTGAACACAAATCAATATTTTTTTGCTTCGATAATTGTAAAGTTTAATTTTTCGTCACAAATCGGCAAAAAACAAATACCTACAACACTGATTGTACGGGCGTCATATAAATTTCAGAAATATAAAAAAAATATGCTAATACATATAATCAAGAGAAGTACATTATTATTAAATTACTCACTGTTCAAAACTAAGAATATACCCCAATTCCGCATTATGTATAAGAGTATTTAATTGTATTGCAAGAAACAGAATCGAAACATCAGAAAAATGGCTAAGTGCGAGAAATAACAACAAAAGATGTCTGAAGACCATAAAGATTAACAAAAAATGTCGAGAATAACAAGAAAAATTTCAAGTAAAAAATGCGACCAATTTTAAGGTTAGTTGTATAACATGTAATTTAAAGGCAAATGCCAAAAAAAAAACAAAAATAAATAAAATGACGTAAAACTAAAGAAACTGCAATGGTGTAAAAACAAGAACTTAGTTATGTGTAAAAAAGAAAAACAACAAAATGAATGGACAACTGTTAACATCAAAAAACCATTAATTTAAGCAAAGAAAAGCAAACACAAAACACAGAAATCCAGGACAAAAACAAAAACATGAATATGCATAACAATAATTTATTTTATTCTAATGATGATCCCTCAAAAAAAAAACTGGTAATAGGCAAAAAACTATGATTGATATGATTATTATAAATGTTCCCAACAAATTTTAATATTTAAGTTCTTAAAGTAGAGGAAATGTGTAGATATTACAAAAGGAATACACACACATGGTGAAAAACAAAAACGAATGCAAAAACAGAGAGAATATGAATAAATTAGTAAAGGATAATGAAAATGAGAAAACAAAACAAATGCAAATATAAAAAGAAAAAGAAAAACGCAAAAGAGCAGCGAGAAAAACCGAACATTTTATTGTTAAGAAAAAAGAAAAATTACTATATATTTTTACTAGATGAGATGCAAAAGCATATCTCTCCATTTAATTCCCTTTTCCTCCCCTCTTCCCTTGAAGAAACTACAATTACAATATTATTAAAATAATTCACATGATGTATAAAGCTGAATTTAAGTAGTAATTCTTTTTTATTGGAACCAAAAGGCATAACAAAATCCTAAAAACCAAAACAAATTGTAATGAAATGGAAACACACTAGAAATGAAACCAATTTAGAAAATAAAACTGGCAAAGTAAGTAATACAAAGATAAAGCAACCAAGAAAAACAAAGTCAAACAAAAATAACAATCGAATTATTAGAAACTTGCCTAATGGCTTAATCATAGTGGCAAGAGCAGCAAATGGTAAAAAAATTAAGAAAAAACAAAAAATATTAATTGTACCTTTTACATTATATCTTTACGTGCAGCTGGGGAGAGGGTGAGGACTTTTTCCTCTTTGACCGCCACTGCCACGTCCAAGAACAACTTTGCTGCCATTACCCTATGATTTCGCTATATGTATGTATGTATTTATATTTTTACATAAACAAATGCATGAAATCAGCCAAAAAGTGAAGATTTTTGGAAATCACTTAAGGCAACCAATCTCTTTTTATTGCAGTACATTTTTTTTTTATTAAAAATTTCGAATTCGCCTATATGCAATCGGTCTCGAAGATATGCGGTTAAACACTTCCGAACCTATATTTTTCATATACAAATATATTTTTAAGAAGTGAATTTATTACGTTTTGTTATACTTTTATTTGTATGTATTTGGATTTATATTAACAAACTGTTATACAAAAATAAATAATACCATTCGAAGCAGTGCTAAAATATTGTACATTGGCAAAACAATAAGCGCCCTGTAATTATCTTATCAAACAAGGAAGTAAAAATTGTATATGTATGTACATTTGAGATACAAAAATTCCGAAAGAAATAAACTGCATACATAACATGAAAGGAGGAAAAAAGAC
>NW_023461189.1:0-28130 GCF_013731165.1 Rhagoletis pomonella | reverse complement strand
GTCTTTTTTCCTCCTTTCATGTTATGTATGCAGTTTATTTCTTTCGGAATTTTTGTATCTCAAATGTACATACATATACAATTTTTACTTCCTTGTTTGATAAGATAATTACAGGGCGCTTATTGTTTTGCCAATGTACAATATTTTAGCACTGCTTCGAATGGTATTATTTATTTTTGTATAACAGTTTGTTAATATAAATCCAAATACATACAAATAAAAGTATAACAAAACGTAATAAATTCACTTCTTAAAAATATATTTGTATATGAAAAATATAGGTTCGGAAGTGTTTAACCGCATATCTTCGAGACCGATTGCATATAGGCGAATTCGAAATTTTTAATAAAAAAAAAATGTACTGCAATAAAAAGAGATTGGTTGCCTTAAGTGATTTCCAAAAATCTTCACTTTTTGGCTGATTTCATGCATTTGTTTATGTAAAAATATAAATACATACATACATATAGCGAAATCATAGGGTAATGGCAGCAAAGTTGTTCTTGGACGTGGCAGTGGCGGTCAAAGAGGAAAAAGTCCTCACCCTCTCCCCAGCTGCACGTAAAGATATAATGTAAAAGGTACAATTAATATTTTTTGTTTTTTCTTAATTTTTTTACCATTTGCTGCTCTTGCCACTATGATTAAGCCATTAGGCAAGTTTCTAATAATTCGATTGTTATTTTTGTTTGACTTTGTTTTTCTTGGTTGCTTTATCTTTGTATTACTTACTTTGCCAGTTTTATTTTCTAAATTGGTTTCATTTCTAGTGTGTTTCCATTTCATTACAATTTGTTTTGGTTTTTAGGATTTTGTTATGCCTTTTGGTTCCAATAAAAAAGAATTACTACTTAAATTCAGCTTTATACATCATGTGAATTATTTTAATAATATTGTAATTGTAGTTTCTTCAAGGGAAGAGGGGAGGAAAAGGGAATTAAATGGAGAGATATGCTTTTGCATCTCATCTAGTAAAAATATATAGTAATTTTTCTTTTTTCTTAACAATAAAATGTTCGGTTTTTCTCGCTGCTCTTTTGCGTTTTTCTTTTTCTTTTTATATTTGCATTTGTTTTGTTTTCTCATTTTCATTATCCTTTACTAATTTATTCATATTCTCTCTGTTTTTGCATTCGTTTTTGTTTTTCACCATGTGTGTGTATTCCTTTTGTAATATCTACACATTTCCTCTACTTTAAGAACTTAAATATTAAAATTTGTTGGGAACATTTATAATAATCATATCAATCATAGTTTTTTGCCTATTACCAGTTTTTTTTTTGAGGGATCATCATTAGAATAAAATAAATTATTGTTATGCATATTCATGTTTTTGTTTTTGTCCTGGATTTCTGTGTTTTGTGTTTGCTTTTCTTTGCTTAAATTAATGGTTTTTTGATGTTAACAGTTGTCCATTCATTTTGTTGTTTTTCTTTTTTACACATAACTAAGTTCTTGTTTTTACACCATTGCAGTTTCTTTAGTTTTACGTCATTTTATTTATTTTTGTTTTTTTTTTGGCATTTGCCTTTAAATTACATGTTATACAACTAACCTTAAAATTGGTCGCATTTTTTACTTGAAATTTTTCTTGTTATTCTCGACATTTTTTGTTAATCTTTATGGTCTTCAGACATCTTTTGTTGTTATTTCTCGCACTTAGCCATTTTTCTGATGTTTCGATTCTGTTTCTTGCAATACAATTAAATACTCTTATACATAATGCGGAATTGGGGTATATTCTTAGTTTTGAACAGTGAGTAATTTAATAATAATGTACTTCTCTTGATTATATGTATTAGCATATTTTTTTTATATTTCTGAAATTTATATGACGCCCGTACAATCAGTGTTGTAGGTATTTGTTTTTTGCCGATTTGTGACGAAAAATTAAACTTTACAATTATCGAAGCAAAAAAATATTGATTTGTGTTCAAGTATGAGTGAATGGGGTGAGGTGTTTTTTTGTTTGTTTGTGTACATTATGGTGTATTCAAGAAGTGCATGAATATTTGTTATACATAGTTGCTATATAATAGTAATATATTAATAGGGACATACATATGCCATTTAATTTGAAGTGGAATTTTAAATTTTTTTTATTTGCAAATCATTGAGCTCTACTCAATGTGACATCCATAAGTTCTACTGTGTAACCAACGTTAAACTGCCAGTAAATCACCGCGTTTCTATACAACGTTTTTGTTTTTACTTATGCAGTTGTATTTTTTTTTTGTAGAATATTTTTTTAATTCGTTAAATTTTAACAATAAGCATTCTTTTTTAGAGTTTTCTTTAATTTATGTTTTTTTACTAATGTAAACTTGCTTTTAACATCGAAATCAAAAAGGGAAATTCCATAATTTTAGCTTTAAAGTTTACATTTCTACATGTACATATATGTATTTGTTGTATGTGTGTGTTTAGGTTTTACTTTTTGCTTAATATTTTTTTTTTTGTATTTTTAATGTAATTCTTAATTATATATGTGTATTCGAATTATTTTTTTTCAATAAAGTTGCATCGACATTCTCTTACGAAATTCTTACTTATCATTTTTGTTTTGAAATTCTTCCAACCTAAGTCGTATCAACTACATTTTTGAAGCTTACTCACTAACGCTTCATGACAACTTTCTTCTAATCTTACCATTTCATGAGCTCGGCAATAATCTTAAATTCTCACCACAATTAATTAATCGCAAATCGCAATCTTTAGCTCACAATCCATTTCTCATTACTTTTACTGTCAAATTCTTTTTGTTATTTTGCTTTCATCTCCGCTATTTAATAATAAAATACTTGTCCAGCCTTCTGCCGTTTGCGTTCTTCAAGTTTTCGATTGATCTCCTGCTGCCGCTCGATCTTGTTGAGAGCACGTGCTACATACAAAAACTTATTGTCACCCAATTGCTTGCCATTTAGGCCAATAACTGCGGCTAGTGCTGACTGTGGACTCTCAAAAGCCACAAAACCGAAACGGCGTGAACGACCTTCCTCATCGAGCATGACCTAAAAGCAAAATTTTTTGAGTTATTTGCATTGGCAATTGAAAGTGATACAGTATAAAAAAAAAAGTGATGACACTGGGTCGGTTCGGTTACAAAATTGGTTGTAAATTCGTTACGAATATGGGTCAAGAAATTCAATGAATGTTCAAAAGAAGCTGGTTTTAAATAAAAAGATTTTTTTTTAGAAATCTTTGGAATATTTTAATATTTCCCACTAAATATATCTGCTCTTCTTGAACAAATGGCCTTCTATATTCCCCACAGAGCCCTGCGGTTCCATCTACCGTTTTACGTTGATATTGCCAAAGCGAATTATTTTTCGTTCGCCCCAATCTTTAGAGCTCTAATAATGTATAAATTCCTCTTGGTATGTATTTGTGTATTTGTGTATCTGTACCCAAATCTCTGTTATCTAGTCTGTAGGATATATGTACATCATAGACTGAAATAAACATAATAACATTTCGACACAAGTTAAATTCTGTTGCCTTAGGACCGGTGTTATTGTTATTGGAACAGCATACAAATTCCCAAAGAGTTTTTGGGAAGTGATGCTGAACGGAGTGTTTGACTGGATATAACAAGGGGGCACAAGTTGTTGGCAGTTTGTGCAGCCTTCTGGTCACTCGACGCTTGGTTTCGTCCGCCGGATGATGCAGTATGAACTGCCGACTAAAATAGCTCGCGCATCGCTCCGGGTCCGATAAAGCATGGTCGCCGAAAGAAATTTTGACCCTGTCCTCCTGCTTCGTCGGATTGGACAGTGACCTCACGCTTGACCAAAGCTTACTCACACCAGAGATGAAGTTGCAAGTCTTCAGATGCTCTTCCCACTTTTTCCGCTTATGTACGTTCACAAGCTGCCGAATCTCCGCATTCAGATCCTTAATACGGGGGTTTCCGGGATCGGCTTGACGAAGGTTGTTCATCGGCTAGAACAGCCGCTTCAGCAGGGAAGTTTGGACGGGGGTCCGTAATGCATCCTGCCAGTACGAAGCGAGCTGCAGGAGCAGACGGTTTTCACCTCTGAGGAGCGCACCTATATCAGGGTGATATCCTGCCGGGCAGCAGGTGACAGGGGGTATGTATATGTTGAATATTTCGAAATCAACATCGCCTGACCGGATAACAATGCCCTGACATTCTAGGGTGGTATCCCTGCGGTCGATGTCTGCTTCAATAAGACGATACTGCACGGTGTGGTGCGTGATGAACGCTACGCCACCACCATTATCTCGCTTGCGATCTCGACGGTGCACTTCCACAATGTTGAATTGCCGTGCAACTTCCTCTCTTGGACCGCAGCTATCAATAGACCATGCCTTCCCATGAAGACGGTTATCTCCTCGATCTTGATCTGTAGTTATGCGGGGAGTGAGGGATGTGTATGGCCTTGCCACCATAGGCCGTGTGCGCTGCTGTGGAGGTTGCCGCCCTGTAGTGATAGTGGGTATCGTCGCAGCTGGGGTTTGCGACTGAGCGGCGCAACACGGGCCCTCGAAGTTCCTCGTCCAATCTCGCGTGGTACGCAGACCTGAACATGCCCTAAAGTGGCACCAGCCAAGGCAGGTGTTGCACTTGACTGATGTCACGTTACGGAATATCCTGGTCTGACATACCGCGCAGATTGTAGGAGGAACCAGAAGTTGGTGGCGGCGGTGTGTGGGTGGTTTTGCGGTTGTGTGGTCCATCGTGATTGTGGTGTGGTCTATTGTGTTGTAGTACTGTGGTGTTTGTGTAGAGCTGCTCAGGTGGACTGGGGTTCGCCGTGGAGGCTGCGGTTTGAGCAGCAGGGGGCCACAAATGATGTGGTGCAGGTGTAGGTTTCTGGCCCTGGGTTTGACTCGATGACAGCCCTGAGCCGAAGAATTCGTAGCAAATGTAGCCCTATGGACGAACAACTTCTGAGGAAGTATTTCCTAAACGAGGTTAGATCGCCGAACCAACAGCCCTTGGTCGGGTAAAACCCGAGTTATTCCTATACTTAGAACCGGCTGTCGTGGGAATGGGTAGCGTCTACACCTTTTCCAATTGTACTTCGGATATCGTAAATTGTACTTCAGAAACCGTAAAATATACTTCAGATTAGTCAAACGTACTTCAGAAACCGTTAATTGGACTTCAGATTAGTCAATTGTTCTTCAGAAGCCGAAAAATGTACTTCAAATTAGTGAATTGTATTTTAGAAACAGAAAAAGGACTTCAGAAACCGAAAAATGTACTTCAGATTTTTAAATTGTACTTCAGAAACATATAACATTTTCGCCAAAAATGAGCGCTCAACCATGAATATCAAGTAGATTAGATTATGCAAAGTATGTATGTATGTACATACTACATGTAAATAAATCGCATTAGATATAGCATTATGCTTGCACTGTATACATACATACGTACATTCGATTGCGATATTTTGAAACTGAAACAATTATTATGTAGTTTTAATTAATAAAGTGTGTATATTTTGTAAAAAGGAGGTCCAAGATAATTCCGTTTTTTTAGATCAGCATTAAGCGAAAGGCTATATCGACTGCTGAGTGAAAGATCGACATATCACGGCAGGCAGTTCGAAAATGACCTATCTCAAAAAACTTTTCAAGAACGCCCTATATACATACATATCGTCGTTTAAAGTACAAAACCGCGTATCTGACATTGGCTGCCAAAAATTGGATTTGCTCACACAAGCTCTTGGCTCAATCCTTATCCATTTGTCCTGAAATATACTAGTCAGAAATGCGGTTGCTTTATAAAAAAGAGAACCATTTTGAAATATGAGTGTTTTTACGCTCTAGAAAATAATTTCTACAACTTCACATACGCGGTTTTGCATTTTGCTGATACGCGGTTTTGCATTTTGTTGATACGCGGTTTTGCACTTTAAACGACGATATTTATTTGCATAGTTCTCCTTTTGTCGTGCAAACGTCTTTTTCATAAAGTTTGCTGGAGGGATATATAACCCTCAGAGAAATAATTACTGGTTATATCAATATTCTCAAAAGAGAAGGATTTGGGTTATAGTCCCTACATTGGAAGAAGTGGACTGTAATGTTAAATGGATTGTAGAGCACTACTTTAACACCTGAAGTAAATTTACAAAAGTGGTTTCTGAAGTACATTTCTCGGTTTCTGAAGTAAATTTTTCGGTTTCTTAAGTACAATTTACAAATCGGAAGTACATTTTATGGTTTCTGATGTACAATTGACTAATCTGAAATCCAATTCTGAAGTACATTTGACTAATCTGAAGTACATTTTATGGGTTCTGAGGTACAATTAATTAATCTGAAGTACATTTTTCGATTTCTGAAGAACAATTGACTAATCTGAAGTACATTTTTCGATTTCTGAAGAACAATTGACTAATCTGAAGTACATTTTGCGGTTTCTGAAGTAAAATTAACTAATCTGAAGTCCAATTAACGGTTTCTGAAGTACGCGTGACTAATTCTGATTTCTGATTGATGATTTCTGAAATATATTTGATGCTTTCTGAAGTACTATTAGAAAAGGTGCAGTTATCAGTATCTCTGGGTTGTTACTGCTGCTATAAACATTTATGTACGTAGTAATATTTGTTCACTCGATTTTATGTTTTATTTTTAGTGCTAAGTGAAACTGTTTTGCTTATCAAACTTTACTTCCTCCATAAAATTCAACCATAAATACATGCACCTAATACAAATCACCAAGCATAAACCATATCAAAATGTATACCTATGAGGCGTGAAAATTCAATTTAGTAAAATTTAATACTGTCCCATCAACCATAACATATGCATCATTAGCAGTACTAGTAGTTGTCAAGCCAAGGGCTAACCAAAGTAGATATGTATGCCAATAACTAAACTATTAGGTATTAACATGGGTGCCTTTTGGGGTGGGACAAGACATAAACAAGGACATGCGCAACATTATGCTGTTGCGATTCTCATGAAAAAAAAAAACAGAATAAAGCAGGGCATAGAACGACTTAGAAAAAATTGTGTAACAGGAAAAAGCGGATACAGAGGAAAGTTTAGGGAAGCAAAGGTAAAGAGTTGAAAGGACGTATAAAGAGGATATGCCATAACACCAAATTACATGAATCCACATCTCATTTATTCACTATGTGTAAATATTATTATCCGACACTTGCGCGTTCAAAAAAAAAAATAATAATAATAATTACCTTATGACTTGTTATGCGTCCATACGGCTCGAACATTTCACGCAAATGCTGGTCAGTAAAATCTTCGTTCAGATTCTTCACATATAAATTCCTAAACTGTGTAGCTTTCTCCTGCTCCCTATCGCGACGTGGTATAAATTTCACGACATGCACCTTCTGATTGTTGCACAGCATGCCGTTAACCTTTTCAATGGCAGTGCGTGCTGCTTCTTCAGAATCGAAATGCACAAAACCATATCCTCGTGAATTGCCATCCTCATCTTTGGCTACATTGCAATTTAGTATGTTGCCAAAAACCGAGAATGTATCATAGACAGCTTTGTTGTCAATGGAGCGTTCCAAATTTTTAATATAAATTTTACCACTATCTGCAGAGCTAGAACTGCCACCGCTACCATTACCGCTTCCGGGCATGCCGCTGCCATTGTTAGGCATATGAGGCGACATTGAAGTGATGTTTCCACTACCCATTCCCATTGGTGCATGCTGTGCATGACGGCTCATGGCCGAGGCGGCATGATGAATATTGTTATTAGACGTTCCGGGATGGCTTCCTGGATGCGTACCATGCGCTGCCGATGGATGATGTGCCATCGGTCCGCCAGCTTGTCCTGTGGCGGCATGATGATGCAATTGCGGTTGTTGCGGATGATGTGCTGTGGCCAATGGGTGGCCTGCGTAATGATGGTTGGGAGCGGGATTGCCGCGAAACGTCATCGAATTGACAAACATAATTGGGGGTGGTAGTGGCGGCACTGCGGGCTGCTTGTGGAGCGTGGCTGCGGCGATTGAGCTGTTATAAGCGTTATTGTAGGAATTGCTGCCGTAGCTAAGAATCTTGACTTTTTAGTGGAGCACCGGCACACGTTCAATTGCTGGTGTGTTACACAGTTTCGCTTTGCTTATAATTCGACACGTACTCCAATCCACTGGTTCGCGAAATCAATATGTAATAAAAATCTAGTTCGGAATGAAATGTGAAAAGACAAATGCTAATTGAATATCTACCTATTATATTTTGTGCACCGTTCAATGTCAAACTAGCAAATTTTAGTTTTTTTAAATGTGCTCCTTTTCCGACCACATTAACAATTTTTAACTGATCGAAAACTTGCTCGCTCGCTAGTTCGCTTCGCTTTTCGTCTTCGTTTACTGGCGTGCAAAAAAATCGTTTCTTCGGTCGTTGCTTTGCCCTCTTTCACTTCACTTTCCTTTGTTTGATTATTTTATTTCCTTGTCTGCTCTGTCCGCCTTTCTTTTTATTCCTTTTTATTTATAATTTCATCACTCCACTTTTGGGCAACTTATCGTATGCATTTTTTTCTCGGCTAATTTCTATACAAATTGAAAGTTCTGGACTTCCTTTGCTACTTCCCGGTTCTCCACCCTGAAATTAGCGGCATTTGTTCAATTTAATTTAGTTTATTTTACTTATTAGGTATTTTTCTTTTAAATTACATGCAAAAAAACGAATTGCTGACTGAAGCCACGAACTTGCTTGCGAGCAAAGAAAGTGCTCACTAGATATACTGTTTTTAAATCGATTTAATCGATTTATAAAGACTTTCCGATTCCATTTTTTATACTCCGTTTACATTCGACAACACGGTGCTCATTTTCAAGCTTGGCGTAATTAAGGGCCATTCACATAGAGCTTTCCTCGCTTCGTTTGACGGTTCAAACTTTGACAACAAAGCGTGAAACGCAGAAGGTATGCTACAATAAATGCTTTGACAGCTTTTGCGTTCTCCTTTTCCTCCATCTTTTGTATCTGTAAAATAGATAACAATATAATAATATGCATTAATAATAGCAATAAAAATTCATATTTACCCTGTTTTTGTCATTAAATGCAAATGCAAGCGCACGAGAAAAAATACATATAGACAGCTGATTGCCAAAAAGGACAAAAGTTGAGAGTTGCCCAAGATTTTGCTTTGCTTTGCTTCAAACGTTTTTTATGTGAGCATACTCATGCATATGCCTACATCGACACGGTGCAGCGAACAAAGGTGGCGCCGTCAGTGGTACCGCTACTTTGGTTTTGCCGATTTTGACAGTTGTGATAACTTGTAAATAAACCTTTGTTTACAAATCAGAGAAAGAGAAATTTGAATTAGAAGTTAAAAATCAGTTTAAATTGTGTTAATTTGCAATTTGTGAGCGATTTTTGAGTTGAATACTGCGTAAAAACTAATAAAATGAAGTGCTGTGTGTTCAATTGCGACAGCTATCAAGATGCAAGATGCGTAGATGCAAGTGTAGCGCTGGGACGAATCGCTGCATTTTGTGTACATAGGGCACGGCAAAACCGTTCCCGAAATGTTTCTTTATATTAACATTAACAACATTTCCTCACAATGATTTTGCTTCTGCTCCAAGCAGCCACCATTAGCAAGTTAACTAATCAATCCCGCTGAGATGTTGCCGCAGTTTTCTGCAGCAGTCTTAATTGCAAAACAATGGAGTGCACTAAAACGTTTGCTGAAGCAGCCTCAATTGCAAAGCAATGGAGTGCACTAAAATGTTACCTATTCTCTAATAGATTAGGTGAAAAATGCAATATTTTCGCGTTTAGCAAAATTAAAACAAGTTTTTCGCTGTAAAGTGAGCTGGAAGATTTAACTCGTTCTCCTTTTCGCTCTATTCTTTGTTTACTTGTGGTACACAAATGTCAACGCCCAGGACGGCGCAATCTTGTATTCTATCATTCTTGTGGCGAAATGGGAAAAGTAGGTTTGAAGTATGTTTGACAAGCCACTTGTATGGTGCATTTCACTCTTAAATTCCCTATTATTTATGAGTTTTATAAATAATTTTTTGCAGTGTAGTTTGAGTCAAACTGTTTGACAGATTGTGGTTTTTTGAGAGAAATATTTGTTTATTTTCTGCTATAGGAAATTATTTCGCGGTTTTACCACAGTAGTTTATGTTGTGGTTTTATTGACCTCCAATGGCTGATGAAAGCATTAAATCCAGTCCGCAAAAATTGAATCGCTCCATACACAGATCGCGCCTTCATCGAAAAAACCAAGAGACTCAATGCAACATTCACAAGACCAGCAGAGGCGACATGTAGCGATCAAAAGACTGCTTCGAATATTGATGAAACCATTCATGATGATCTATCCTGTACACTTTTGGTAATGTATGACTCGGAGGAATGTGAGGATGATGATACAAAAGCACAATGCCTTCAATATCCCGTTGAAAAACCACGATTCCAAATAGATGCCAATTATGATCCATTTGCAGAGCAACGTTTGCTCCTTCTTGCTGATCGTTTCCGACCGCTTTCGCGAAACTCAACCAGCTTTGTAGCTACGCAGGGCTTCGAACCGTGCAATAATTTGTTGTTTCAACCTCCTAAATTCGCCATAGAAAATAACACTATTTCTAAAAGCAACACAAAAGACGTATTTGAAATCACTGATTCAGAGCTGTTGCAAGTATGTGAGGAAACCGAAAAAAATACAGAAAAAGCGAAATTTAAGCCAGAAAGAACTGGAGATATTGATGTGCCGGTGACACCAGATTCGAGGCAAAAACCAAAATCTATCGTAGACTTAATATTGGAAGATTTTTGTAGTTCGCCTGCATCGCCAGAGCCCCAGCAGTCGTCGGAAGAAAGTAGTTTTCATTTTAGATTTGCTAATGAACCTCTGCGCACTTATAGCAGACGTCGACAAGACCATAAATTTTCGCGAAAAAATATTGCTGAGCAATATGTCCAATCACCCGATAGAGAGAAGCATTGTGCCATGGATGATGATTTACTGAGCAATGACAGTGATCTATCGGTGCAAGAAGATCATACTCAACTAAGGCTAGAAGCAGTTTCCGAAGAAGGCGTCTATTTGCAGAATTCCCAAAAGCTGTGCGAGAACTTACAAAATTTGAGTGCCTACTTTTCGGAATTATCGGGGGGAGTGGATAGAAAACCAGAGACTTGTGAAGAAATGAAGTCGCTAGAGTTAGTTCAAAATAAAGACCAAAATGTGGTGCAATCCGTTGCAGATAAAAGTTCAGGAATATATTACACAGCAATAAAGGAAAATACTAACAATTTTCAGAAAGATGAATCGGAGGAAATAAATAAACAATGTTTGACCAGTCATCTTGGGCATATTTCAGCTGAAGAGGATTTTAAGGGATTTCCAAGTGAGGATGAAGAGACTAGCGACGGTATGAAACCCATATCAGCAGTAAACTGTGATATTGTTCGAAGTCAAGGTATGTTTGGAAATTAAATTAATTATTGATTAAATAATTTTTATTTTCTATTTATTTCATAGTACATGAAGTAGATAGTTTGAACGAGGATGACGAATGGAATGATGAGTGTGATTTTTTTGCAAATTTCGACATGGAAGAAGCCTTAGATGCAGTTTCAAAGTCAAAATTGTACAAAGGAAACTCCGACGAATTAATGTATAACCTGGAGTTGAATGCAGATTCAGCAACATGTTTTCGTACCGCGTCCAATAAAACAGTTGAAATATCTATGGAAGCAAAAGCTCGTGCAAACGAAATATTGCAAGAGCTGCCCCCGCTACCGACAAACACTAGTTGCACAGATGACTTCACTATGAATGATGAAAGAGAAGAGCCTCAGCATTCTCTAAATCAAACTATAACAATTTCGAAACACGTAGTAGAAAAAATCGTTGATAAAACTTCAGAATCCTCACAGGATACATCCACGGAGAATCGCACCAACCCTTCCACTAATTTAGATGGTGGATTGACAATAGAAAAAAAGGAAATGCCAAGTTTGGTTGGTTTCTGTACGGCGTCAAATAAGAAAATTACGATTTCAAGCGAAGCAAAACAGCATGCTGCCAAAATCCTTGAACAGCTGCCGCCATTACAGCATGAGCGCACTTCCTTGACCAGGGCAGCAATAGAAAAAGAATCGTTTATAGGATTTACAACAGCTTCAAGCAAAGCAATAAAAATATCTAAGGAAGCACAAGAACGTGCCTTAAAGATATTAGAGCATCTACCGGAATTAAATGTAATTGTAGAAACGAATAATGAAGCTCCAACAAACGCGCCGAACACTTCCATATCTTGTGCAGGCTTTCGAACTGCTTCTAGCAAAGCTATACGTATATCTGAAGAAGCACAAAAGCGTGCTGCAGTGATCATGCAAGATGTGCCTTATGAAAATGTTGACCATATCCCCGAAGAGTGCATAGGAAACATGCAATTCAGTGAGTGGCCCATGGAGGGTGAGGAAGCACAAACTGAAGTAAAGGCTAGTACCACAAGTAACGAAGGTCTTCCTGGATTTTCAACGGCATCTAAAAAACCAATTTTGGTGTCAGAATTAGCTAAACAAAAAGCTGCCGCTATTCTTGAGAACTTGCCAAAACTAAGTGACGCGCTACCATCGGCAGCAAGTTTGAAAAATTCAGAAAACGCTACCAAAGCCGAACCGTTGGAAAACGTGGTGTTTTCTGAATGGCCACTGCTTGACGCGGATGATGTATCTAAAGTTGAGCAGGAATCACAATTAAATGTTTCGAGCAAAAGAAAACGCGATGACATAGATCTTGTACCAAACGGTGAGGAGCTTTCATCTTCCCCCCCAACATACACCAAAACTAATTTGTAAATCTGTTGGCCTTCAACGAAGTCCTCTAGCTCATATACAACAATCAGTTACACGTTCCAGCTTGAGTGAATTGGCTGTAAAAACTCCGCCCGATTACGCAGCTAGTCGTAGTATAATAGCGCGCAAGAATCTACTCTCTTTGAATAAACGGAAAAAATCGAATGCAAAAATTATTCAACGACCTAACGAGCTGAAGGATGAAAGTGTTGGTGTAAAAACTCCAACGAAAATAGGCAATATTGCTGAACTCAAATCACCACCCAAAACACCAAACCTTCGAGAGTTTTTTGCTTCGGCTTGCGTGAGCACCAGCACGCCACATCCGCCATTACAACAAGAAACACGCATGCGTACACGAGCCAGTAAGCGAGCAGAGTTGGAAGCAGCTTCTCTAACAACAACAACAGAAACAACTACGCCAATAAAGGAAGCATCATTAAAACGCATCGACTGGGATAATGAAACTTTAAATAAAAGCGCATCATCGTTGAACGCTAGTAGATTATCTAATTCATCTTGTAGTAATGTAACTAAAATAGAATCGAAACCTACACCAAGACAGCGTATTGAACGGCTGCGTATGTATGGCAAACCACCCAGTCTTTCGCCTATTTATATGTCGAGCAAAAATAATTGTCGCATATCAGGATTAAAGAGACATTCCCACAGTGCTACTAAAGATGAGCAGTAACGTAATGTGGAATCTCTTTGACGAAACCACCAAGTCTGTCGCCTATCTATATGTCTAGCACAAATAATTGTCGCATATCAGGATTAAAGAGACATATTCGCTGTGTTACTAAAGATGAGCAGTAGCGTAATGTGGAATCTGTTTGACGAAAGCAGTAATACTTTAAGGCGAAGCATGTATATATGATTTTTTAGTTTTTTTTTCTTGTAAATACTTGTCTGCAATGTGTATTTATGTATACCGTACATAGCTTTTGAATATGTTCAAACTCGTGTTTAATAAAAGGTGTACGTAACCGTGGCAAAGCGATTGTTACCAAAGTTAAAGTTATTATTTTTTCAATAAAATATGGTATATGCTCAACAGAAGATTTGTACATACATATGTATGTTATAAAGCAATTGCTAAACATGTGTGTTATTTATTTTCTATATGAACCTTTTACCTTATCTCAGGGTTCCTCTCGAAGATTACTTTCCAAGGAAATGCGTATGTTGAACAGTGAAGATTTTTGCAGTAAATAAGTGGTACTTCCAAGACCGCTATAATACCACCATGCGGTGTTTTGAAGAATTGGCGCTACCCAACGAACATTTAGGCCAGATAACGATAAGAAAGCGATTCGAATTCGAATGTGTTTCTCTAAGGTAGATGGTTAAAAGATGAGTAGAGAGACTGTTGAGAACTATAGAATTCTCTACAATAATGGGACTTAGTTCTCGATATCTAACGTCGAATTCTAATTGATTTATAATGTGTACTGGGCTCGAATCGTAATATCCGTTCACGTATCGAAAACGATACGAAAGAAAATTACGTGATACGTCAGGCAGTATAAGCTGAATGGGACAAAGAGTACGTTCACGTATGTCATAATCCGAAAAATGTGTTTTTACGTGACGAATAGTACGATATCGTATGTGGCGATTCGAGCCCAGCAGTTTTTCTAATCATTCTTTAATCGAATTCGAATACGATGTTGTATTACGCCACGTAAAAAAAACATTTTTTCGGATTATGACATACGTGAAACGTACTCTTTATTAGAGTCCGACCGATTAATCGGCATCGGCATCGGCTAGTATCGGCACAAAATTGAACATCGGCATAGGGGCGGCATTTTTCCAAATTGATATTTTCAAAATTGATATTTACAATAAGTTTTAGACGAAAAATAAGAATATTATACATTTTCAGAAAATGGGCGTAGCCACGCCCACTTATGGTTACATGTGTATATCTTGGTTACCACTGCACCAATTTCTTCAAAACTTGGCATATTTGTTGGCCTTGGCACAACATAACCACGCCCACATCCCATATCACGGTAATTTAGAGAAATACAAAATCTTCGATAAATCAGTAAATATTAAAGCTAATTTATTCAAATTTGTTGCTTGCAACAATTCTTTACCAAGAAATACGTTTAGGATACAATTTTGAAAAATGGGCGAGGCACCGCCCACTTATGATCACATATATGTATCTCGGTAACCGTGCTACCAATTTGTACCAAACTCGGTATGGTTATTGTGCTTGCCACATAAAAGCAAAAGGTTGAAAATTATTGAAAGTGGACTAAAATTGAGGCCGCTTTACATATAACGGTAAATTTCAGAAATGCTTGAAACTGCAATATTTCGAAATTTAAGGACGCTAATTTACTCAAAATTGATACACCCCGGCTTATCATCTAGCGGTAGCTTTCGGTAAGTTCAAAAACACATATTTAATACGTGCGCCGGGTATTTAATGTTCGGCTCCGCCCGAACTTAGACTTTCTTACTTGTTATTTTTAATATTTTTAATGAGCTTTGTACCACGATTGTTTATTAGGAAAAATTGAAAAAGCAACAAAGTCTAAGTGGTAGAAGTTATAGCTGCCATTTCGGAGATCACCACATCTCTTCATCAGACTTCTTTTTTCTAGACTTCAGCAGGGATCGAACCTGCGTAATCGATGTTCAAAGTCAGAAGCGTTAACCACTGAGCTATGTACATCCCGTAAACTCTTGTTGTTAATTCATTTTTCCTTATTCAACCAACTACTATCAAGTGCAGCTGATTTGCCGCTATTTAAACTCGACAGCGTGGTTCTTGTTGTCAATTCTATACAATTTGCTTATTTGCTTTTTTGTATAGTTTCAGGCAGGCTCTTCCTAAACTATGTATTTGTCAATGTTATTTTGGCTTATTAACATTTTTATTTTTAAAAATTAATATACCCTTGTGCACAAGTGCGCTCGTTCTCTCAATTCGTCGGTCAAGATTTTTTTTTTTTGAAATTTGCTAACATTTTAAAATAATATAAAATTGAGAGTAAAAAAAAGCAAATGTTCAAAGGTGTTGTTGTATGAGATTGAAAATGGGAATGTGTGTTCGAGTTTGTGTAAAATTTTAAAATTAAATTGCTTGCAAACGTCAAGAATTTGAAAAATTCCTCTCAGCGGTTCTACCTTCCTATTTTTTTATCATGGACTACTATAGGGTTGTTGCGAATATTCGCATTCGCAACCGCGGAGCTTCCGCATTAATGTTAACAATCGCTTTCGCTTTCGCATTAACAATAATCAATGCGGAGCTTTTGCGAATGCGAATGTTGAGCAAGTGCGCCTATAAAACGTATATCTGGCAAACAAAATGAAAAAATTGTAGCCAATATTTTTGCCTGTGGCCGTGGTAGTACTTGTGTAACAAAACTGATCAAATGTCATATTTATCAACTTTGATAAAAATGTCTTTAAACATAGTATTTCTTAAAGCTATATAACCGAGCTATCCAATAGGCAGTCATACAAGTTCCCACTTCTACTTGACCTTTGACGTACGTCAAAGAGAACATAGTCCTTTTAATTTTTTTTCTGTGCTTGAAATACGTGCATTGATTTCTTTCTTTATTATGATTTTTTTTTGGTCCAATCTTAAAAACTTCTAGATCCAAAAGAAGAAAGTGTGCACCTTAATTGTTAACCAAATTTTCGTGATTTGCTTTCGATGTTACATATATTCGTTTCAATCATTTCAAAGGGGGCTGTTTGGGGAATTTATTTGTAGCAAAAATTTTAAAAACGGTTATTTTATCTACTTGTCGGGCAATATTTTTGTCATAGCGATATACATTGGATCCTTGGCTAAAAGCTTCTGTGGTAAAACTGACCCCCTAAGTCTCCCTTCTTTGATATTTCAAGTAATAGAGTAAGCTCCTTCAAGAGGGATTTTCAGCAGAAATGATCAACGTCTGGCTATAAAGAGAATTGATGCTCAAATAATTAAAAAGCTATAGGTCTGACCTTTAATTAGATAAGAATTACTTACTATCAGAGATTCAATTGCTTATAAAAAATGGGGTGCTTTTTAAAAAAATAACAATATTCTGATCCGATTTGGCTGGCAGCCACGACTTTGAAAACAGAATTTTGTTCAAAACTTTCATTCGTGGAAAATAATAATTTATTTTCGATATCTACCTATTTAGTAGGCTGGGTCGATTTTGTATGGGAAAAATAAAAGGAATTTGACCGTATTGCAATAGTAATATTTATTTATTTGTTAGAACTCATCTTAAGCCCGCGCAATTGAATCAAAGTGTATAAATTTTGAAAATAAAATTTTGGCTTGTAATATCTGTGGAATTCGTTATTTGTTAAAAACAGAACGATATATAAAATTAAAGGTCATTAAACTTAGTACCTCACGTTCATTTATCATTTTTCAATAAGTCTACAAGTTATTAAGATATTAAGATAAAACTTACAAAAAATATAATTTTCCGTTATGAATTTTCAATTCTTCATTACCTCAGCAACCAAGCGAAAAATACAAAACAGTGAGACGAGATTTATTTCAAACGTTTTAATGCTTTCGGATGTTAATAAAATATTAATAGGACCATGGGCTTGGTCACGCCGATTTGGTTAGTTTTCAAGATCATGGCGAATGAAGTCTAACATGTATTGTCAAAGATTAGGAATCGTTTGAGAAGTTAATAGTAGTTTCAAGTAGGGAAAGTGCAATAAGTGGTTAGATATACATACATACATACTTAAATATTTTAGTTAATTCCATTATTTGAAAAAGTGACTGTAGGTAAATGCAATAGTCTTTAACATATCCTGGGAAATCCTTTTGATGACTCTTTAATTGGACGATATTGCTATGCATTCAGCTTGAACGAAAAAAGTCACTCCCTGGCACACTTTTCTGTAATCCGGTTCTTTCACTTAAAGGTTATTTATAAAATTGAAGAGATTTTTTTTTTTTAGAAAAACAAAAATGGAGGTACACTTAAGTTTTTTGCTATAACTTTGGTAAATGTTACTCGATCGGTAAGTTATAATTACCAAATTGAAGGCGAGATTTACTGTTACTGGTTTATGATAATAATATTATGAAAATCGTTCACATTATAAACAAATTATTTTAAAATAAATTAAAATTTTTTTTCTTATTCCTATATTTGCAATTTTTATATTGTATGCATAACCATAAGTAAACTAATTAGTGTTTCTAGAAGTTGTGCCTGTTCAGTTCTTTTCTATTAGAGCTACCGAAATTGTTCCTAAATTTGCGAAAATTCGCAAACTATAGCTAACATTAAAACAAGATTAGAATATTTGGAACCAGCGACCTAAATGCACGCCAGTAATATAAGTGCTGTTCTTTACATCTTTTGACAATAGGCCAGTGCGATTATCAAGAGAACAATTAAAATTTTATTGAAAACAGATAACTTTGAGATTAACGATAAGCTAAAGGACTGCGAGAAAAGATATTTAACTTTATCTTTTGCGTTAACGGGTTCATTATCTAATAATATGCACCAACCCTTTTTGCTGAACGCCGAATTTTTAACAAGAATTGGCATCGGCGTAGCCAGAATGAAATTTAGGGGGGGCTCGACCCTATTAAGCTGGCATTTCAGGGTACTATTTTATATATATATAAGGAAAATTTCAAAGTTAGGGGCGGCTCGAGTACCCCCCTGCCGCTACCTGGCTACGCCCATGAGAATTGGTCTTATTCGACTAGTGTGCTGGGGGTCACTTGGTGATCGATGCACGCGCTCTTACAATTGAAATAAAAGACTAATATTTTGCAGGCTTATTGTTGACTTCATGATACAATATATTTTCACTATTTCCAAGGGATTTGAGAAAAATTAGATTTTCGACCCGCCCTACTATTTAGCTTGCTATAAGCGCAAATTTTTGAAACCAGTCGCAGAAGAAAGTATTAAAACACAGAGACCATAACGATTATAACAAATAAAGTTAAATATTGCTCATACATAATTATTACTGAACACTGGAAAAGTTGTTTTTGTCGTCGGTATTTTCGAGTAAAACCAGAATCGAAATATGAAATTTGCTTTACCGTTAAAAACCCGGTTTTTCGTACTTTTGCGCACTAATAAGCCTGTAACTTAGTACATTATGAACCGAGTTTCGGTTTATTGCCGGGCTTAGAAAGAAGAAACTTGACCTTTAGAACGATATATATGTGAATAAAGAAACCTTAAGAGATCTGTGTGTCTTTACCCAGCAAACACATTTTTTTTTAGTTTTTTCTCTTTTAAATTTGGTGAGTCTCTTACGCACTATTTTATAAGAAAATCATACTATGTAATACTAAAATTATTGTAAAATTAAATTTAATAACGAGTAAAACGAATGTTTATTTTCAAAAATCGGATGAAAGTTCACTGAGTTATTAAACTTTTTATGAAAAGAAAATTTTTGCAAAATATTATTTTTGACCATACTATTCAAAAATGTTTTCATGACCGTTTTTTTTCTTAATTAAGCATCATCAGTCTTTCGTTGAAGAATATTCTGAAATCATTTTTATAGCAAAGCGCACTTGCGCACAAGGGTATTATAACTTTGTTTACATAACAGTTGTTTGTAACAGCCAAAACGAATGATCATAATGAAAAAAGGAATCGATTAAGCGGTGACCGTCTGTCCGTCCGTCCGTCTGTGCACACGATAACTCAAGTAAAAGTTTAGATATCTTAACCAAACTTGGTATGTGTACTTCTTTTCAGCGTAGGACGGATGGTATTCAAAATAGGTAAAATCGGACAATAACCACGCCTGCGATATTTTGGTAACTAGTGAAGCTTATTCACTCAAAATTGATATTTACAATGATTTTGAGACGAAAAATAATAATATTATAAATTTTTGGGAAATGGGCGTAGCCACGCCCACTTATGATTACATCTGTATATCTCGGTAACCGCTCCACCAATTTCCTCCAAACTTGACACGGTTGTTGGCCTTATTGTTATTGTTATTTTATTTTTGTCTCCGAAACGTTTTTTAATGGTAGCTATTTCTTGGTGAAAGTGTTCGCCCTGTTCATCACTGAACTGGCCCAAATTATGTGGGAAGAAGTCCAAATGCAATGGAAGGAAATGAATTTTTATGGACATGTGACATAGTCGTCGCTTCTGTGGTTTCAAAAGAAATTATTGCATAGCGCTATAAAACACTTCCATGCACGTTTTTCTATAGAGCTTAGCTTGTTCAAAAAGGTCACTAAGCTCATAATTTTACGAATTTGAGGTCCTATGAAAATACGAAAAAGTATTAGATGATAGAATAAAAAATTAATACCTTCGTTTATTTTGGCTTCACTTAATTTTGGGAACAGCACTTAAAGGTGACAAAAAGCGTTGCTATTTCCATAAATTTTTTTTACAATTAGGGGTATTCTCGGAGTCTTGCAAAGCCCTTGCACGGTGCATGGATTGCACGAAAAACACGGTTTTCCTATGGGACAGCTAGGCAAACCGTGCATCGTGTAAAGGCTTTGCAAGATTGTGAGAATACCCCTATAGTTTAATATATCATAGGTTTAAATGCAGTGATCGTAGGACAATATTTTGAGGTTTGGCCAACGGAACGTTTAAAACGTTTTTCCTGCCTTTTTGATCTGGCTCTCGGAATGGCCATACTTTGCGATCATAGGAAACTTCAAATTGAAAAAGAAGCTGTCATGCAAACATTTTTCAGTTCAGAAATAATATTTTTGCAAAAATTTTGTTTTCATAAAAATTTTAATAACTCAGTAAACTTTCATCCGATTTTTTTAAATAAACACTCATTTTACTCGCTAGTTTTATATTAAATTTAGGACTAGTACGATTTTCTTATAAAATAGTGCGTAAGAGCCTCACCAAAGTTGAAAAAAGGTGAAAAAAGTAAAAAAAAATGTGTTTGCTGGGTTAATACACACAGATCTCTGAAGCTTTCTTTATTCGCATATACATATATCGTTCGAAAGGCCCAAGTTTCTTCAATTTAATCCCGGCAATAAACCGAAACTCGGTTCATAATGTACTGAGTTACAGGTTTATAAGTGTGCAAAAGTACGAAAACCCGGTTTTTTAACGGTAAATCAAGATTTTGGGGGTGTTTGGCAAATTTCATATTTCGATTCTAGTTTTACTCGAAAAAACCTACCAGAAAATATAAATAACTTCGCAGGTATTTTTTAGTGTCGCACAGTGTTATATGGGACTTTTATTGAAATTGATCTTCGAATTGAGTTCGGAGATTTGACGCGTTAAAATATTTAATTATATTATTATATTATATTAATTATATATTGTTCATTGTCATCAAATCTGTATCGTTCGTTCGATTTTACAAAATGAGGTGTCAAATTAAAGGGCTTTGCTTTTACGTGGTTTTAGGGCTTAGGATTGCCAGATGTTAGCAAATCAAATTGCAATCGAGCTCGGTGATGTTTGCGTTTAATTTCGTGAAATCGGCTGTACATGTACCCGATTCTATAAAGAGAAAACGTGGGACGTAAATCATTGTCGTCTTGAAATAAAGGTCACGATAGGCGAGAAAAATATAAATCCCATATAATTATTATGAAAGGACGTAAATAATTTCCATCTGAAAATAATCGTCCCGCGAGACGAATAAAGATATTTCTCGTAAATAATTATTATACAAAGACGAAAAAAATTCTCTTAAAATAAGGCGACGTTTTTGATCTCAAATATTACCATAATAATTATTTTGGGTCTCTGAATAAAAATGAATTACAAAAACTAAAATAGAAAAACGCTGATGAAGTTACAGATACCCCAAATTCTGAAACAGCCAAAGGAATGAGAATGAAGAATTCTTTTTAAAAAGCTTAAGAAAAACCTGACACCCCCGGTTTGGCTTGTAAGCGCTGATTAAACAACGATCTCGCCATTAAGCTAGATTCTAATTGTTTCTTAAAAATACTTTATATCCGCATTCGCATCCTCAGCTTTGGGGAAAGCCCGCCACCGCCAGCAGCATTTCCCTAAAACCATTTGGGGAATTTTTTTGCTGCTGCAACAAAAAACAACGGGGTTGTATCATATGGGGAGAGGTCTTAAATGAGTTGCTTTAATTGGGCATGTAATGAGGTGATTACTTGTTGTTGTTATAAGCGTAGAACCATTTAATCGCCAAGCTCAACTAACGATAGGCCCAGGAAACGTATTCTTTAGGAAGGTGACGATGTGATTGGTGTCGTGGGGAAGCCTACACGAGTCGGACACAGTACTTACATACATATGTTTGTTGTGTCGGGGTTGAGTCTGGATAGATGCGAGTTCAGTCGACTGCTGTAACCAGACCGTAATTGAGCCAGAGTTACGCGGGCCTTTCTCGAGAATTGAAGCTCACTTTATTCGACAGGTAGTGATTGTATTGCTATGGCGGCATTCATAGGATGGGAGTAAGTATAGGTGATAACATTCTCCCTGTGGGAGACGTTGATTTGCTGTCTATACGGTTAAGTGTATGGTCGGACCTCGTCCTTCAGTTTGCATAGATGCCAAACGTATTCCTACACGATGTTGTTGTTGTTGTTACAGCATAAAAATTCCCCAAACGAGTTTTTGGGAAGTGTTGCTGGAGTGATAGTTCTTGGCCAGATATAATTCTGGGTCGTTCCGGTTACGTAGCCCAGACTGTCGTGGAAACGATTCCCTCCGATCGTTTGACATGCTTTAATGCCAAAGAAATTGGCGCACGCTAAAGTCACACACTGCCTGCCGGGCAGTAGGCAGCTTCGGTTATGTAGACCTGACCATCGCGAGAAGGTGTCGTCAATCTGATTTAATGCTAGGCCCAGGAAATGGGCACCCCAAGGCAGCTGAGGCTTTTCCTCTGCATTCGGTGGTAATTGAACTCTAATGACGTCGTCCACGGGACGAGTGTTGGTGATAATAAATAGTCTCTCTGTGAATGTCGTTAATCGCCTGTCGGTACAACTCTTCGAAGTGCTGAGTTATTGCATGCTTGTAGATAGATAGATAGTTAATTAAAGCACTGCAACCGGTAGGTCTATTGTGCCCTTAGCTCATCACAAGTCCTCGTGAGCCCTGGAGACTCTATAAATTTCAGAATAGATCCCGGGGGGGCGCCCGTTGCTCCTCTGCAACGGCCTCACACTCTATAAGAAAGTGTAAATATGTCTCCATGGCAGCGTCAAAAAAGCGCCACAGGTCACTGGATCAGATTCCTAAACTATACAGGTGATCTCTTAGCCTGCAGTGGCCCGCTAAAATACCTGTAATGATTTTGAGTTTCTCCATGAGCAGCTTATATCTCTTCAGATTTTACCCTAATAATAAGCTTTTTTCCTGACGTAGACCCATTGTGGTACGCAAGTGCAGTTTCCTCAGTTTAGTATTTTCCTCTCTGAGCATTTATTGTATGGTGTTGGGACCCACTGCAAGGAAGAGATCTGGTCATATCGTGGTCGAACAGAAGCCGCTCTGGCGAACTGATCAGCTTCCTCATTTCTCCCGACACACATGTGCTCTGGTATTAATTGAATACCATTAACCTCAGCCAGAGCATTAAACATCTTTACACTCCAAAACCAAAAAGGACTTGATCTCGAATGATAAGAGAGCCTTAAGAGCCGCCTGACTATCTCTCGCAATTAGTATCCTCTCACTTCGGTAATTTCTTCGAATGTTAATCTAAGCACACAGACTTGTGGCATAGGCCTCCGCTTGAAAGGTGCTAGGGAAGGTTGTCAGGGGCACCGAAAGCTTCAGTCTGGTCCGTTCCGCTTCAGGTATTTTAAGGCGTCAGTATACCACTTCAGTGTGCTTCCCTGTATGTGACTATCCATAATAGAGGTACTCCAGGTCGTTAGATCTTACTCCGAGCCCCTTGCAGTTCAGTTGGAGTATTTTAGTTGGAGTATTTTAGTAAGAATTTTACCCGACTGGTGCCGCATTGCGGCATACACTGGCCTAACATAGGGAATAACGATGTGCTGTTTAGGACTGACACGAGAAGTACAGCAGGACGAAGATTAAGGAGAGTGAGAAAGGTGCGGGATTTTTTTCACTCAGGTGAAGCCTGTGGAGCCGTAGATGCTTAGTGGGTGACAGAGACCTTACCAGAAAAAAAATTGTCGTACACCCCTGAGCCTAATGCATTTTTGCATGGCAATTTCGATAAAGATTTTTAAATTTTTCGTTATATTTTTTGTGGATCTTAGATAATGATACATATATCGATGTCCTTGTCCCGAGGAGACCATTTTTTCTGCTCAAAAGTTCAGTGACTTAAAGTACCCCATTCTAGTACTTACCCACCAAATGTCAGTTCCTACCATCCTAATGTCAAATTAAAGCTCGCTTCTTTTGCTAAATAAGTATTTCGATGCGTAGGCAATTTCTTTTTTTTTTTTTTGCGCCGAATATAGGGGTCTCCTCAAAGAATTCCTCATCATATTTGGTATTTATAGTGGGATATGAAAGTATGATATTTCGATATTTTTTGTATCTAGGTGGTATTTTTTTTGTTAGAAAGTATTTTTTTTTTGTTAGAAAGTTCCTCAAGCACTTCGCTCTAGTACTTACTCACTAGATCTCAGTTCATAAAGAACCATCCTAATGCCAGTTAATTAAAGTTCACCATAAATCATTAAACTTTTGCCGAGGAAGTATTTTGATTATTCCAGTAGAACTATATATAAAAAAAAATAAACTTTTATTGCTAAATATAGGTGTCACCGAAAAATGTTAAGTGTAGACCAACATTTTTTTTTGAAATTGCATTGCGAAACTATCTTACACTCGAGATTATTTGGAAATACGGGTAGCTCGATCTATTTTATAAAAAAAAAACGTTTTTGATGCTAGGCATATTTTTTGAAAACACGCTTTATTATTTTATTTTAAATATATGTATTTAATGTCCGAATGTTTATGTAGTATGTATGTAGGTATGTATAAATATTAAAATATATATTTGTGATGTTGAAAAATGCTTTGAATCTACTTGTCCGTAAGGATTACCACAAGTATATAAATAAAAATCTATGCAAATGTAAAAGTGTAAATTAGTATTTCATTTAATGATTAAAGTTGGCAATATTTTGTTTTGCGTAATTTCTACTCTACTACATACTACTTGAAACGTTTGGAACATTACTTTCCAATTTACGCCATACCACATTACACATTTCTCGCACCAAAGCCTTCTCGCCGTCATCCATTTGGTCTCTTGAATTTTCAATGAGTCCACTGAGACGATCACGTTCCAATTGTTCACGTACTTCGAGTACCTGGAGTGCACGTACCACAGCTTCGGGGCGACTCGAAATCGGATCGATGAGCGCATTTTGTGCCGATTGTTGTTGCTGCTGCTGCTGTTGCTGTTGTTGCTGCTGTTGTTGGGGTTGCGATTGCGTTTGCGCCTGAGGTTGGGAATGCTGTGAAACTATGATATTGGCTGTTGGTGTCGTAGTACCCACACGTTCCTCTTCCAATTGTCGTATACGTCGTTCCAACGATCTTACATACTGAACCGTTTGATCACTAAGCGTTGTGCGTAGTGTGGAATCCTAGATGTGTGGAGAAATTGGAAGTTGACAAACGTGTTTTAGGATTACATTTGATTTTTTTTTTTAGGAAATATACAAATTGAAGGTGGAATCGTTTGTTAAGGTGAATGAATAACTTGCTGTCTCCACAGGCAAAAGCTTTTATCTTGATAATGTAGTCAGGCAAAATTTTGCTAATGGAGACTCCATATTGCTCTTGGCAAGCAATAGATATCAGAGCTTATGTCTTGATAAATATTGCCAGCAATTTGGTACTTTGAGAGCTACATTTTCATATGCGCGATAACTTCGTGGCAAAAATTGAGCTTTTTTCTATTAAAATATTTGTTATCACGTATTTGGGTGTGAAATTGCATATTTTTACAATTTTTTAAGTGATTAAATAAAAATGCCCACACAAATATTGCCTCTGATAAAATTTATGTGGGGCAATAAAAATGACAGTTGGTAGGCAAAAACTTTTGCCTGTGGAGACAGGCCCTAAGGCAGAGGAATAAAGAATGCAGGCTAATACCGTAAGTTAAGTGTTGCAAGAAAATCTTGTGAAATTAGGTTTGTTCGTCGAGCAAAAAATTTTTAAGAATTTGTAAGAATCATCATGATTTTTGCCCAAATCGCGCTTGTGCAGACCAAAAAATAGTGTCCATCACTCACAAACAGAGAGCGCAAAGTGACAGTTTTCCTGAGAGAAGTTGCAAATTCTTGCGGGAAAAACTTTAGCCAGCAAGAATTTGAAATCACGAAAATCATAAGAATGTGGCACATGGTAGCATTTTTGTCTAGGATAATTTGAATAAATAAGTTCGTTAAATTTAAAAATGTATAAACCCGAGCGATTTTTTTATGAAAAAAAGAAGTAAATACTTGTTCCAATGATTTGAACTTAACACGGCTGAAAAAAAATTATATTCGCAATCGGCATGCAATTGCAACCAGAGTCGATTTAAGAAACTCGACAGCTAGTGCGATAAAGAAATTGAAATGTATATTAAAGAAAGTCAGAACAACAAGAAATATACATGTATATCCTGTTTTTGTCCATCTGAAAGAATTTCAAAAGTTCTATAAAAATTTATTGTTCGAAATGCAAACGTGGACACCAGCTGGCAGGGAACTTGCAAATTCCGGCAATTAGCGTTCGTGCAGAAATTTTCAAGTTTCTCAACATGAGGGAGAACTTGAGAGAATTTTTTCTTACTCTCTGATATTTTCAGTGTTGGATAATTCTTGCTGGATTTTCGACGAGCAAACCTATTGACATGAGGGGGGGGGGGATGTCCTACGAAATTTTGTAGATATATACTCGTATCAACCAATACTCCGTTTGTAATATACAAAATGTATCAGGGTGCGGGGATCTAACTATCATTTCCTTATGTGGTTTATTTTCGTACACTAGTCTCCACCCTATCTTTTAATAAAAAATATTTTTTCTGCATTTCCCAGTTTTTAAAAGCAAACATGCATATGTACAATAGTTAAAACACAAATACTAAATACTATATGTATATACTTACGGGCATTTGACGCTCATAATTTCGTAACGCAGAAAGAGTTTCCTCCGCATTTGTGCTGGAACTACTGCCATCACCATCATCGCGTAATGGATTGCGCACTGAGGCACCACAATTGGCGCAAAGTGCATTCGCCGCAATATGTGTACGTTCTTCATCCAAATATAGGCACAATTCCTTCAACTCCAGATTATCGGTAATCAATTCTTGTTGTTTATCGTCGAGTTGACGTAATTTGTGCTTTAGTCGGAGTACAAATAGTATTGTTTTTTTTTTTTTTATAATTTACTTTGCATATTTTTTCTACATCGAACCTACCTGATAGGCTGCCACTTCCTGTCTCATCACACTGGCCGTATATCTTCCGAAGCGTTGCCATTCTCTTGCGAGTTTTCGCCCTTTCTGTCGATCGTCGTCAAGAAAGCAGCATAGATCGCGTAATTCCTGATTGTCATCGAGTAGACGTTGATTTTGTTCCTTCAACACACGCAGCTCATTGATAAGACCCTATGAATTTGATTAAACAAATTTTCAAATATGTAAATACCTATAAAACTAGGTTCGGGTTCTTATCTTTTAAACACAACGCATACATACTCCCATTGGAGTAAAGACGGTTGTGCGGTTCAAGCTATGTACTTGGAAAAGCAAGAAGGTCGTAATGGTACAATTGTCACCTAATGGTTCAACTCATAACGCAAATTAATTGTACACAGTTCGGTGCAAAACTGGTTCGGTTCTTAGCACACGCGTTATTTGTTGAGCCTTTGGTCAGGTGTATTTTCCAATGGGAGAAGAAGCTTTACTGCAATTTGCAGGATTTTGTGCAGCCACACAGAAAATGCTAAAGGTGATGAGCTGTCTCCTACCATAAAATAAATAATAAATAAATGGGTTCGAAACCTACTTTTTTATTTTAAGTGGGGTTTTTATTTTTTCTCTCTGAGGTCAGCATTTATTTTAAAGGACTTTGTAATTTCAAAGATATGATTGATTCCAAAAATTATTCAAAGGATTCAATGCAATGTAGAATAAAATTTTGAGTACCACATGCGAGAGGAAATTTCTTTAGAATTTAGAAAAATTAAATTTTTTTTTGGATTCACAAGGACGAGTAGGTAATTTTTTAAGGTGATAAAAATAGAAGGACGCAATTCGAGTTTATATAAGTCCTTAATTTATAATTTTTTCATAAACAAATATTGCGAAATTTCAAAGATAAAATTTTAAAAAGACATTTTCAATACTTA
>NW_023461188.1:0-28143 GCF_013731165.1 Rhagoletis pomonella | reverse complement strand
ATATATACCTATGAATATTTACCTAAATATGTAACATAATATTCATACATCTAAGTGATTTCACACAACTCAGATAAAGTTTCGATGAAAGGTTTCTCAAACCTTTTTCCTTATTAAGGTGAATGCCCCTCGTGAATTTTTTTATTATTGTTCATGTAAAGCTTACAATTTTTGATTCGAAGATTAAAAATCCAACTCTACTACGGAAATTTTGTTTTGCCCTGATTTTTTCGAATTACATACATAAATACTACTGAAGCTTGAGGGCTCCGAACACTGACTGGCAGCCTTTTGGCAGCAAGTTAGCAGCTGACTTCAATCCATTTCAGTAGCGTTGCCACATAATCCGCTTTGAAATGCATGGTATAAACACTATACTCAATATATTCAAACCTTCGTATAAACGAGGTAACTGATATATAGGCACTTAGTCAACGAGTTTTCATGTGCGGCGTTGGCATACAGAGAGAGTATCCGCTTAGAAAATCTGAGAACCCCGGTTCGAATCGCAGCTGGCCAAAGGTTTTTTTTTTCATTTTTTTTATCTAAAATTGATTACAATGTAATGCAGAAGCGGGAAATTGGTCGGAGCCTAGGACATTCAATGTCAAATGTAAATAGAATTGCATATGTGCTTGTACCAAACTTTGGACTACATACTTACAATCACCTGCAGTCTAGTTTGTGGTGTGCTCTAAGTCTATTTCAATATCCTACAGTGTGCTTATCCATACAAATCGCGTGCTGTGGTGTTGATGGAAATTCAACATTTGAAAGCACATTTATATATCTGGCTGTAGCTGAGTGCGCAAAGATGCTTGCCAGAATTTGTTGATATCCAGAGAGGGTCAGGGTTCGAATTCCACTGCAGGTAAAATGCAAATTAAATATATTTTTTTTTGTTTCTTATCTTGATTATTCGCTTAACGGATGCTTTTTCAGACCGAACGCGGTCGTTTTAATATGCGCGTAATTGAATTGAATATTTACCAATATACAGTACTTTCGTTGACGTTTATAGTAAGATCAATTACGTTTCTATTTGATTTTAATATTTTTTCCCCTCAGTGTAATGCCATCACGCATTACATGACATTTGATACGATGACCGGTGGCGTTTAGCGTAATAATGAAATTATCGAAACAGAACATACCGTGATTTGATAATAACTAACGTATATATATTTTAACGTATCTCAAAGTAAATAAACTGTGTACAATATATGCGTAATATAAATTAGAGTAAGCATATGAAATGTTTCCTTATAGTATGTACGTTATATATGTACCGTACAATATCATAAAATAAAGAGTAATTTTTAGCACCAGGCTACACTATGTAATGGTGGAAACAGCTATTTTCTTTTACTGAAGCGAATTAAACTAGACAAGAAGTGTTTGTGCACTTTTTCAAACCGCATTCATGTTTTCACAATGCTTTGAAAAGTCAGTTCGAGTGAATACGATAAATTTTTCGAATGCGCATTAAAACTCTGTTTATAAATGTGATTTCAAATAACACGCATGCGTTGAAACCGTTTTCAAGCAACGTATAAACGGGGTAATTATCTGTATATTTTCTTTGACAAAAGCTAACTATATTTCTATGGCGATGGCCGCGAAATAGTCAAGGGTGGTTTACCTCTGCATTAGATGTAGTCAAGGGTGGTTAGCTCTGCATTTGATGTAACTAACTTTCAACTAACCACTTTTGGAAATAAAATATCAATAGGAAAAACAAAATATTTTTTTTTTATTTTTATTTTTTTATTTTTGTTTACTTTATTTATTTTATTACATTTCCTTATTCCTGCTTCGTTATTCTGCTGTAGGTGATCCCATATTCGAACTCCGTCAGACATAACTTCAAAATGATAATATGAAATTTCGATCTTCCTTTTATTTGTTCTCAATTCGAAAAAGTATTTGCGAAGTGCAGGATGTTTAAATAGAAACGCGTTTAAAGAAAACAATCTTCTCCATTACTCCTGCATTACTTGTCAACTAGTTTCAAGTTAGCCTTTTGTAGCTAACTACAAGTTATATATTTTATAGAAATCCATATATGTTATACTTCTATATTGGTAGTAAGCTAACATCTCAATGTGTAAGAATTCCGAAATCAAAGCGAGACAGTCTAGTACTGTTTTTATCAATGTATTGTGTACTTGAGTGCCGTTTTTGTAAATGTGTCGTGTACATGTTTATTTATAAACGTATGTGTTCCTTTTCTTTTGTACGTGTTTATTGATATATCTGTACTGTAGTGTTTTCGGACGGTACTAGCTCTTACTGCCAATATAGGAGTATTACATATATGTAGAAATCCCTCAAAAAATCTAACTACAAGTGGTTTATTTTTTATCAATTGATAATTTTTTTCTGAAGGGTATGGACATATGGTGCCCAGGTGTGTACTTCTGCTGGTGGCAAGAGTATACAGGTAAAGAAAATAGGTTGTCGATGTGATTGAGACGGTCAACAGGTTTCGTTAGAAAAAACTTATTATTTCGTGTATAATACATTTATTTTTCTTACATACTATTTACATAAGTATATATTTCATGGAAATTATCATTTAATCAAATTTCGAAAAAATTGTATTTCTGCAGTGAAAACGCGGCCATTCGTTTTGAATTTCGATAAACGAAGTCGTTCATTGGGATTTCTAGTAGTGGTGGGAAACTATCGATAGTGGCGACTATCGATAGTGGATGATATTTTTTTTCGCCTATTTTGAAAAAGATAAAAAATCTAATTGGGGTGTATTCATAGTCAAAATTAAGTTGATACTTAAAGCTGGTTGTAACTTTATTGAGAGATAACCCGTCCAAAATTATGTCAAAAGCTACACTAGCTTTAAGTACCAACTTAATTTTGACTATGAATACGCCCCATTGCGTTAAATATAGTTTTTTAAATACCATAAGGACCTACCTTAATAACTAAAGTATGATTTAAAAAACTAAACATATTTACGTATTCTGCTTTCTAAAGCCAATTGTTTTTTAATGGTGATTTTGTTTCTACCGAAAAATGTCGCCTTTTGATTTCTCTTTCTCTTATCGTGTTCGATTCTAAATTAAGGCAAAGGGTGAGAAAACTATATGTTCGTTTCTTCTCTGCCCTGTAAAGCTTTGTCAGGGGATATGGTTGGCCTGAAAATGAGATGGTTGTTTAAAACGACAATATTATGGAATGTGTGAGCTAGACAAGGACAAGAAGGCAAAACCATGCCTTTTTACAGGGTTGGGTGTAACATCAAACACATTTTGCACCGCGGAAGGGCAACATTTTTTGGAAGAAACGAAATCACCATAAGAAACATAGCATGTCAACATTTTTGGGTTTCAGTTGCAATCTGTTTTCGTTTACTATTAAAGCTGCTTTACTGAACATTCGTTCCGATTCTACTGATTACGTTAGGCCAACATAGTTGCCATATATTCTTTTATATAAAAGTATTGCCGCTTTGTAAAGTGCACATTCACCATTTTTGTGTCTTATATTTGGAAAATTTTCAATAGTGAAAATACTCGATCGTTTTGAAAAACTATTGATAGCGAAAAAAAAGCCGAAACCATCGATAGTATCGATAGTGCCATCGATAGTTTGCCACCACTAATTTCTACATATAAAACGCCAGACAAACGGGCATGCTTATGCAGAAAAACTAGCAGACAAATGCGCATAATAATTTTGCCCTGACAGACGACAGTATTGCGAATTAACGAGCGGCAAGGTCATGGATTCAAGTCCCACGAGGCCAGTCGAATTTTCTTGTACTTCGTTTTTATTCATTTTTTTATAAGTCCTATTTTTTGACGTTGCTTTCAGTTAGTTGTTGTTGACTTTTAAATAAAACTCAACTCTAAAAATTAAAATTAACTAATAGTAAAATAAAAAATGTGATATAAAATATAAAATAAAGCCAATGAAAATAAAACAAAGTTAATTAAACATCAAATAAAATATCAAATAAAATAAAATATCGAACCTGGCAGCTACAGACTTGTAGCACGCAACTCTCACCACTCGGCTACCGCGGACGCCAAACTCGCCTGCTTTTTTTACTTACTTGTACAAAAGACAACAGCATGTCGTGCATTTGTTCGGCTCCTTATGCGCATTTCATAGAGGAAATGCATGAGTTAATGCAACTAAAGGCTGTTTATGCAAATAAGCGAGTCCCGTTTGTCACCCTATAACTTACACAGGCCAACCAAAATGAAAAAAAAATGTTGGTGCGACAAATGTTAAAGCTGTTTTTGATAGACTTTTTTGTGTTGATTACGAATCGGTAAGTACAAAGGATCCAGGTTTTGAGAAAATCGAGGTCAAAGTGTCAAAAAATCGGGCTTTTGCAATATTTAAGAAGCTCTAGCAAAGAGCAAAAAGGTGGTAGAACCTTCCACTTAGGCTTAGATTAAAGCAAGAACCCTCGACTACTATCCTTGAAAATACCATTCCTGCACATTGAATTTATGGTCACTTATAGTCATTTATTGAGCAGTAAAATTTGACTTTGGGCGAAGTTTGAGTCCCTGCCGCAATTAAACAAAAGGTGATAGAACCTTCCACTTAAGCTTAAATTAAGGCTGAACTTTCGACTACAATCCCTAAAAATACCATCTCTTCGTCTTGACCCTAAGATCACTTATAGTCGTTTATTGAACAGCAAAAACTGATTTTGGCAGCATTTTTTTTTTCAATAGCACAATTTGCCAGCATTTTTCTATTGTTCAACAAATGACTATAAATGGCCATCAAGTAAAGGTGCAGGGATGGTATTTTCAGGGGCAGTAGTCTAGGGTTCTAGCTTTAAGTTAAGCCTAAGTGGAATGTTCTACCACATTTTTA
This sequence comes from Rhagoletis pomonella, assembly GCF_013731165.1. Lineage (NCBI taxonomy): Eukaryota > Metazoa > Arthropoda > Insecta > Diptera > Tephritidae > Rhagoletis > Rhagoletis pomonella. The sequence continues at coordinate 23,283 of NW_023461188.1, read as the reverse complement.
CTCTTTGCTCGAGCTTCTCAAATATTGAAAAAAAAACGAATTTTGACAATTTGACCACGATTTTCTCAAAATCTGTACGTGATGGAATCTTTATAATTACGGATTCGTAATCAGCTCAAAAAGTCTATCAAAAAGAGATTTAACATTTGCCGCACCAAAATCAGTGTTGCCCTGTGTTATCAACTGCTTCTGGATAAGAGTGCAATATTACTACATGGTTCAGCCGTTTTTGGTGCGTTGTCGAGCGCAAATAATTTTTCACCATACGCAAAACAGAAAAGACCCTCTCGTTAGAGCACGAAGACCCTGAAATTGTAACCAGTAATCTAATGAAGCGTACATATTCAGGAACAAGTCCCACACACAATTCGCTTTCACTCAAAAATTGCACAACATCTTTCACAGATCCTGGATTTTGCTCTTTGCGCCTAATTACCCTGTGGGGAAAATCTCTAGTTCTGAACTGGTGCGCTTCAAGTACATTTAGACCCAGTACTGGTTCGCGATAAATCTCTTTTGCATGCAAGCAACATGGCGATGTCCTAGGAAGTGTCAATTGCCCCCCGCTGCATCCCTTTTTCGATAGTTCCGAACTAGTCCTACATTCTATAGTTCCGAACCAGTTCTGAAATCGACAGACGAAAGAAAAAAGTATCATGATTTTTCAATCTTTTTGGTTCTTCCGTGTGTGCGATTTTAAGTTATTTTGGAAGAAATGTGTTTTCAATTTGAAATTAAATTTGATTGAATGATTGTAAGAAATGTACGTTTACATACCTTTAGCTGTAGCTTAGTTTGCAGAGGTGCTCGCTGTTATTTCTTAGATTCCAGACTGTCCCAAGATGTTGAAATATTAGCACAAATTTTAGTTTTGTATTACCCAGCTATGAAGAAGCATCTGCGAAGCACAGAATAGAAGCGTATTTGAACGAAAAAGCCGCCGAACACATATCTATGTAAAGTAAACAAGCCCCCCGCTGCATGCCTTATTCGATAGCTCCGAACTGGTTCTAAATTCAACAAATAAGATCTAGTTCGTTCTGCATCCCTTTTTCTATAGTTCCGAACCATTTCTAAATTCGTCACTTTAGATATAGATTTCTAGTCAAAAAAACTTAAAAAAATTAGTCTTTTAAAAGTACCACTTTTCGCCGATTTTCGACTGGTGGGGATCTAGTTCCTATCGGACGAGTTCCTTTTTGGCGATAAAGACCTAGTACGGAACTAGAAATTTGATTCACTAGTCCGCGGTTACCCTACAGGGTATGCACAGAGCCATATCTGTATCGCTATTGAGTCTGCATTCGTCAAAATGACCATTATAAAACGTGACAATTTTCTTCAAAACTACTGTCTCACCAGGAATGAACTTTTCGAAAGTTTTATAAAACGTTACCGATTCAGTATCAAATCTCATAAAATATCTTCCGAAAATACTCTTCAGGTGGGGTTAAAACAGGATTTCATTTGGACTTATTTTTATTCTAAACAATTTTCAGTTGGGTAATTACCCACCTTTAAAAATTTCAGGTGGGTAGTACTACAGGAGTCTTCCGCCTCCCCTGCAAATGGATGAGCTCACTTGTTGCAAGTGATTTTGATATTTGTAGCATGGTTTTAGACATATGTTTAGTAGTCTATAGACAAAAAACAAGGCGAAAATTTTAAGAGTTCTGACATCATTTTAACTGGGTCCGTTGATAACTGATGAACAGGGTAACCAAAAATATGCTCGAGCATGTTTTTTCCCTTATACTTTATCACAAAATGCATAAAAAGGAAATGCTAATTGTTGTAATTGTAAAAAGATAAAGCGTTTTAACCATATTTGGTAGAGCATATTTCGGCATATTTCGCAATAAATGCATTTTTTGCTTATTTTAGAAATAAATGCTAAATTTAGTGCATATTCAAAAAGTTTTATTTAGAAAATTACCCTGGATGGTAAATTTTTGACAACTATGAGGTGAATACAAATTGCCGAGCCCATAGACAAATATTTTTCATATCAATTCTGCCTTTTGATCCATTGGATGTTGCATCGAGATAAAATCTCCACTTTTTCCTCCACTAGTTACCTGCGTAAACAGGGCTGACTTCCAAAACGTATCAACACAATGTTTGGATACTGTTATACTGCGGTTGTCAAACTGTTTGTATATGCAGAGTTGCGGCACATTGCAACCATATACATTGCACATTAGGGCTATTCGCGATTCGGTGCATAAGAGCTGACAAATTTATGCAATTGCAGAAATATGCCATGGATTGTGAGCGACCTTTATTAAACTGTCATGGTAAAGCTTTTGCAAAACAATTTTTGTGCATCAGCTTTGGTTTTGTTTATGAATGCAATGCATAGCATTTTTATGCTATGGATTTTCGGTATTGCAAATTTGCCAAGCCATGACAAATGCAAATGCGTGTATTTTGTTTGTGTATTGCAAATAATTTGCAATACAAATTTGCAATGCAATGATGCTAGGCCATTTGCACCGGATCGCGAATAGCCCTATTGTAAATATTCAATATAGCAATGAAGCATTTTTCTGTATTTGGCAACAAATAACAAACGTAGCATCAACTTTGTTTCTGATGCGCTGATTGCTCTAGCGATGCGTTTCGATAACTTTTCGGTTGCGTTTTGGAAAAGTATACATTGTCAATATTTTGTAGTTCGGCGTTATGGAACATTGTACTTTGTACGTATGCAAAGCAATTGGCGTTTTGGAAGTCAGCCCAGCTTTTGAGGAATTTCTGAGGACAACATTACGAGCACTTATGCGGAGTTACTATTACAATGTTGAACTAAGAGCCTTTTCACATTACTCGGTATGACATCGGATCGACATTTTTCCCTCGGTATTTTCGGCTTACCGAAACGATTCCGCGTTGCGCTGATCTGCATACTTTTCGGAATACTTTCGGTATGTAATTTGTAGAAAAAATTAAAAAAGCCGCAATGCACGAAATTAAATTTGAAAATTTCATAAATCATTAGCAAAAATATCCTCTGGGGAAGATAATACACTATAGCTTGTTATATTTATTTTTAACCGACTTCACAAAAAGAAGAAGGTTATCAGTTCGTCGGAATATTTTTTTTTATGTATGTTACCGCATAACTGGTCCAAGTTAACCGATTTCGATAATTCTTTTTTCATCGGAAAGGTACCTCAAGGGTGGTCCCATACTAATTTTGTTTAGATCCGATAATTGGATTGTTAATAAATTAACGACAATCTTAAATTTGTATAAGAGAATTGAAGTCGGTTTTATTTTTTTGCTTAAAAATTACTTGTTATTTATTTACTTCGTACTTTCTTCTTGTTTTTGTACGCCGCAAATATGTGTGCAGTAAGTTTTCAGATTTTACTGAACGGTAGCCGTGTGCGCTGATACCGAGAGCTGAGTTATTGGCGCCGATACCGATTTTCACAACTCAGTGACGCAATGGCGCACTGGAACACTGACAACACCGGCGGCGCAAAGAACCAGCAAAGAACATACAGAAGAAGTGTCACTTCTAAAATCTGCAGCACAAGGCGAATTTTTACAAGGTGGTGTTCCTAAAATTTGCCGCGGTCCTTTTGAATGTGAAAATTATGTGTTTGTTGTATTTTTGGGTTTTGAACTTGGGTATACTTGAGTTGTTTTTGCCCAACCGATACCACCTTGTATTTCACCTTAGTTTAACACCGGAACACTGACAACACCGGGTGTCGCAAAGAACCAGCAAAAACATCCGAAATAAAAGTGTCTATTGTAAAATGTGCAGCACAAGGCGAATTTATATAAGGTGGTGTTGCTAGAATTCTCGCGGTCCTTCTGAATGTGACAAAGATGGGTTTGTTGTATTTTTGGGGTTTGACCTTGGGTATACTTGAGTTTTTTCTCAACCGATATCACCTTGTATTAATTCACTTTGGTGCAGCGTGCAGCAATAAAGGAAATGAAGAGGCGCAATTGCGCCAACACACTGTGCTGATTCCGACAGTGGCGCTGGGTCAGGGTGTCAGCTCCAAAAAATTTGCGCCGTTACCCAGGCCTATTGGCCGGTCTTACTGCAGTGCGGTATGCCGGAAAGAATCCCCTCCGATTTCATGTATGCGACAATAATGTGAAAGTGCCAATTGAAATACAAGTGGTCGGTAAACTTTCGGTATACTTTCGGTAAAAAACCAAAAATGTCGATCCGATATCGTACCGAGTAATGTGAAAGCGCTCTAACTTCGAAACAATTTTTATTTAGATGTGTGCTTATTATTTGAATACAATTTTTTTCCACTAGAATCCACAGCATTGAAACTAGAAGCAACAGCATTGACTTTATCGGCACATATACAGGCAGGTTATGCTTTACTTCCGAGTGAATTTCAACCCCTTGGAATAGGAATGCGAAGTAGCTTTGGCTGAAGTTCACCAGAAGTTAATGCAGAACTTGCCTGATAAAAATTGTTAAGAGAGCTGAAGAAAAATTAAACAGTGTAAAGTTTTTAGCTAAAATCTATTTTTATCAAAAAACAGGGATTTGTTTTAACAAAAAATATTGTAGGCCAAATTGAATCCGGTAATTCAATTCATCCGATTAAAAAATATACAGTGACTGAAATTTCTGCCTTTAAGTTAGTGCCTTTTCCAATGGAAAATATCCATGTTTAAGAATGTATTCCGCGACAACAGGCAATCATTTCTTGAAATTTTATCCGAATATTTTGTTATTTATTGCAACCAAAATATTTAAGTTAAAGTTGCATTTTTATTTCTATACATATGTAAGTGAATATGCACTGAATGTGTAATATTTTACTTTTACCAGTGTTTTTGTACACTTTTGAATAAAATTCAATAGATTTTTACACAAGAAAAATTGAGCTATTTATTTTTTTAAATGCATATTTTAAACATGTTTTCGATATTATTCGTGCATATTTATGCATATGTCTTATTTTATCGCCCTTCTGATGAACATACATGAATATATACAAAAACGGACGGGGAAAACGGAAGTTTTCCAAATATCTCGAGAACGGGGCGAGGGAAAAATTTGAAAAAATCACACGTACATACATCGAAATTCTCTATGAAAAGAAATATTAAATTATTTTCCTTGAAAAACAAATTAATAAAAAAATTAGTGTTTGAAAATATGCCATCTCAAAAAAAATAGAAAAAAATCACAATGGTAGCTCTGAGTATTGCACAATATTTAAGTATAGTATTATGGGGTGCACTCTACAATAATTTGAGTTATGCTTTTTTTTACAACGAAGTTGAGTAAAATTTTTTCAAATTTTTTTCCTGCCCCGTTCTCGAGATATTTGGGAAACTATTAAATCGATTTGTTTTTGTTTTTGGTCTGTAAAGTTTTTAAAAATGTATTAATCAAGCTCAAATTTCATATTTATTTATTAAAACGAGCTTCAAAAAAAGGCAAAAAAGGCATATATTTTTTTAATTTTGTTATGTACTTCCTATATGTAAAATGTGAAGGTCCAATTAAAGATATAAAAACATACATTCAGTGGTCAAAAATTTATAACCGAACCACTTTTTGCCAAGTTTTAACGTATTATATTTGTTGTTATTTAACTTTTGTTATATTTTTAAATAAAAATATAGTTCGTTCTTTAGCAAAACCCGTGGAAATCCATGTTTCCAAATTTGAGCAGTCCACTTGCAAAGGCTATGTAACTTTTTTTAGATTCTTAGTTTTTGGTGAGTAACGTACCAGTATTTAAAGTAGTTTCATGTCCACTAACAATACAGTGCAAAATCTTTCTATTTTCTGAAAAAATAGCAAAAGTCGCTATAACACTTAAGTATTTATACACTTCAAAAGTCTCCATCTTCTGATGAACTTAGAAAACTGCAAGAAAACGTGGTAGTTTCGGTGCCTAGTGGAAGGCGTCGTAAAAAAGAAGCAGACCAATCTTCATGGAAGAGCGAACGCGAAAAGCAAAAAAAAGATAGCTATGTAAAAGTTACTGTTTCAAAACTCGCTATATTCAATTTTAATATATAAAAAATTGGCAAAAATTACCACACTGCGATATTGTTTTTTAATGTTATTAGGCTCTTGTTTATCCAAATTTTCAGATAATACAATTTGGATGTTACTTGTTGTTGTTGACGTTTTTTTAAATTATGGCTCACTATTATAAAATCACATAACGCTGTTTGCAAGTGGACTACTCATTTGTGCAATTTAAAAAAAAAAAATCAACAAACTTTCGTACAAATTTCGAACTTTAAAAATTCTAAAAAATCAATCGACATTTGTAGCCATTTTAAACGTGTACTTTATTCTACTAGGATTCAATGGGCTACAAAACTGCATACTCAGAATTTAATTAAAAAACTCGAAATTTTAACAAAAATTTGTAGAATTTTTTTTTTATTGCTTGCATTTTTAAGTTAGTGTCACTCGATTGGTATATTTGTACAGATTTGTACATTTTTATATTGGGCTATTGGTAAACAAAAAGTGGCACATTTTTTTTGCATTCAAAAGATTGGTACAATATAGCGATGTTCTATCAATAAATTAATTTTCGTGATTGGGATAGTGAAAAATATTTTGGGTGTTCAAACAATTGGGATACGATTTACACCAAATTTTAGCAAATACCCAGTCGTGTGACACTGCCTTTAAACTTGTATTTATACGGATGTTGGTAAGGAACGAACTATAAAAACCTAACGGAATTTAAATAACAACAAAAATAATATTTCAAAATTTGTCAAAATTTGGTGCGGCTATAATTTTTTCGACTACTGTACATAAGTTGGCTATGATTACTCGGCCGTGCTATCATAGTAGCACAATGCCACTCATATTTGACTTACAAATAAACTACGGACAGGAATTTCATGATTTCAACCCTGTTTTTATGAAAAATTTTATTTTTATCAGTAATTTTCTTTTAATCAAAATATGTTGAAATGAAACTAAAAAAAATTTTGCCAGACTAAAGACTTTGGGGAATTTAGTGACCAGTCAAAACGTAGGAAAACTGCCTAGCTTCGTCAAGATTATTCCCACGAACAATTAAAGTTCGCAGCACAAATGAGCCTGCGAGCTAGTGGAAAGCGCAGTGAAGCCAAACAAGTTCTCGACACTATTAATCCCCCATCTGAAGAAACTTCTCTGAACTGCTGCATGTTTTTTTTCGAACCGCGAAAAAAGATTTCAAAGCGCATCGTGAACGTTTTAGCCAAAAAACTTCAAAGAAAGCTAACCTTGAAGATGTATTTCATCGTCTACTTTATTCTTCTGATCCTCATATTACGAGTTTAACACCTTTACAAACAGTAAAAAGAAAATCATTTGATCCCGAAGTAAAAGACATACTTTTAGAAGAGAATTTTGAATATGATGATTATATAAACGAATAAAATTTGTATCGTGCCTTATACCGTTTTGTTATTGTTTCTATTTTAAGTAATCTTTATGGCCCGTTACCATAATTACAATTATCAATGTACAATGAATTAGTTTTTCAGTGTTTAGAACACGAAATGTCTTATTGGAAATAGTTGATGATCTGGGTTTTTCCTAAATATCTACATAATTTTCAATTTAACAGGAAAAAAAATTTGTTGAACACAAAATAATTAGGGAGTTCACAAGGTGTTGTATACTATCGTACTGTTGTATGTCATAAACTTTAAACGGCTAAAACTATATTTAAGGTATTCGCAAGCTAACATAAAAGTTTTATTATGAAATTTGACACAATTAAAAAATAGTTGGTGGTGATTTCAAGTTATCTAAACATTTATTTAGCCGTTAAAAACTTTACAACATACAACAATACGACTAGTACGACACCTTGTGAACCACCCAAATGAAATAATGTTATATTTCCGTTTTTGATGTGTATTCGTAGTTTTCAGGGGAAAAATCCGGTTACAGACTTTTGAGCACCAACTTGTATGAAGCGGCCCCATTGTGCGAACAGCTGTCAGCCAAAAATCGCCAAACTCGTTTTCAAAGTGTTTTCGTTGTCAGTCCGAACATGGTATAAGAGGAAATGCCGAACCAATGAATTTAGCCTCCCATTTTGCAAACAAAAGGTGGTATGTTATATGTATTCATGACCAGGGTTGCCACATTGGTAAATTGTTACCAAAATTGGTAGAAAAAATTTGGGTTGGTAAAAGGCAAATTTTGTTTTCATTTTGGTAGATTTTTGTTGAATTGTTTAGTTTGAAAAACAAATAAAACTTTTCGTTACCGTTTTATTTTTCGTAGTTATCTTTTTATTACAAATTTCTTTTCAAAAGTGCAGTCTACTTTATTGCATTAATTTTCGAACACTTTAATGCACACTTTTTATATACATACGAATTAATGTATATCGATACAAGGCGAACATATCGTGCTCCATTCAAAACTCTTTTTACTGGAATTCGGTGAAGCTTTTGATTGCCTAAATATTTTAAATGATTATTTAAATAAAAAAGGAACGGTCAAGTATGTAATTACCCACTTCGAGATTGTTTAGTCTCAAGTATTATGGGCTATAAAACTCCATACCTTAAATTGTTCAAAAAATTCATAGTAAAAATTTCGAAATTTAGACGAAAATTTTTTTAATTTTTCTAAATGTTGTAATTAGCTTGAATCCTTGATTTTTATATGTTTGGCTAAAGCGCAAACAATATTCTTATAAAATAATACCAAAATAATTTTCTTAAAAAAAAATGGTGAATATTAAAAAAAAATCACCAAGCGTTTTTTGCGTCACTGTATTTATCTATACTAACTCCAGGCAATGGCAAACCTCCGAGTGTATTTCTGCCATGAAAAACAGCTTCTCATAAAAATACAATCGCCGTTCGGAGTCGGCGTAAAACTGTAGGTCCCTCCGCTTTGTGTGACAATATCAAGGCGCACGCCAAAAGTTGGAGGAGAAGCTCGGCCAAACACTAACATATGTGTAAGCGCCAATCTATTATTATTATTAACTCCAGTTGAAGGTTTTTCAAATGATGAATTTTCGTTGTTGCCTTTAGTTTCATCACTTTCGCTTTTGGTTGAAGGAAACTGAGAAGATGCCATTAATATGATCTCTTAAATAAAGAGTTCCTTAAACACAATTTGAATTCTTATTGAATTAACTGAAAAAAATAACAAAACTATAGTTTTCATTAAAATAACTAAAAAAAAATTGGTAGATATTTTCCACAATTGGTAGATTTTTTTCAAGTGGAAGGTAAGTATTTTTTTTTGTAAGTGGCAACCCAGTTCATGACTTGAACGTAAACTTAGCGGCAGATGAAGCAGGACCACAGATTATATTCCTAAAATAAAAGCTAAATTTAGGAATATAAACAAATAGAAATGTTCAAACTACAAGCTCAAAAACAGTAATTGATGCGGTGTTTTCAAGATATTGTAACGCCCTTGATTCACAAGTATAAACAAGTATCATATTTTATCAATCATACCGATAAGAGGTTTGTAAAGGTATTTTTAATAAAATATTAAGTTAAAAATATTTAAATTGCTTAATATGTGTAGCAGAAAAAAGTGACCACGGTGGCATAGAAAAAAAGGCTGACTTCTAAAACGTGTCAATACAATGGTTGGAAATTGTTATACTGCGGTATTGAAACTGTTTTTATATGCAGATTTGCGACACATTGCAACCATATAGATTGCATATTTTAAATATTCAATATACCAATGGAAAATTCAGAAAAACCCCAATGAAAAATTTTTCTGAATTTTCCATTTCTAAAACACCAATACTAACCAACAACAAACGAAGCATCAACTTTGTTTCTGATGCGCTGATTGCTCTAGCGATGCGTTTCGATAACTTTTCGGATGCGTTTTGGAAAAGTATACATTATCAACATTTTGTAGTTCGGCGTTATGGAACATTTTACTTTATACGTATGCAAAGCAATTGACGTTTTGGAAGTCAGTCAAACTTAACTTTTCCTCGAGTTGTGAGAATAACAAGCACAACCAATTTGACAGCTAACGAGCTTTGATTGAGATTATATTTATATGTCAACGCACTTTTATGCCTTGCCGTACGCATATGTTTACACATCGAATTTCATGAGTACCCAGTACTCACGCCTTTTTTTATTTTAAAATCAAAAAATATTTAGACGTCGCTCAAAGCGTTTCCATATATTTTATATGGAAAAAACAACTTTTCGTAGAAATGGTATATAATTCTTAAAAATCAATATTTTTCGATCGGAAAAATCTGCTTCTCTGCAGGAGATCCCCAATAATTTATTTAACCATTTTTTCTTAGTAACTACAATTTATAGCTCCTCCAAAAACCCCAAAATACCCCGAAAAATGCAATGGAGGCCAATAAAAAAAACGTTAGTTAAATAAACAAGTTGGTATTACTATTGAGGTGAGAGAATTAAAATTCCGACTTTAGTCTTTTCGAAAGATCATTACCAAATTAAAGAAATAAGTTAAAAAGATCGCTTACATTTCATGTTAATGGTAACTTAAGTAACCTTATATCGTAATTTAATTTTTATTTCAATTAGGTAATTCCATATGTATTTTTTATACCTAAGACCAGTGTTGCCACTGCCTTAGCCTTTAAAGCATCCATAAAAAATCGAAAACTGTATCCAAATGTATCCACCGAAAAGAGTTTCTTTCTTTTACTGAAACTTGGCTGAAACCTCACATTTTCGATTCAGAGATTCTTTCAAATAATTATCATATCTATAGACAAGATAGGGAGGACAGAATCGGCGGTGGCGTACTCTTCGCTGTAGACTCTTCAATAACATCTGAAGAAGTTAGTCTTCCACTCATTGATTCAGTAGAATTCAAATGCATTCGTGTACAGGCTGGAAAATGGTCTATTTACTTGGCTCTATGATATATCCCTCCCCGATCTGACACATTGGTGTATTCACGACTCATCTCTTTACTGAAATCAGTTAATTTACTGACCAAACCCTCTGATTCAATGATTGTGTTGGGTGATTTTAATTTACCAAGCATATCATGGAACATCATTGACAATGATATCGTACCTTTCGCGTCTAGTGCGTGCAACAACGTATTTTTAGAGGAGATGGCTGAACTTTGCCTAACTCAGGTTAATGTACTTCACAATAAGTTTGGTAAAGTATTAGATCTTGTTTATGTTGATGATGCATCTAAGTCCGTTGTAAATAAGTGTGATCCACTAGTTTTGCCCGAAGATGTCTACGACCCTGCTATGGAGGTATCTTACGAAGTTATAAGTGATGGTCGAAATTGCAGTACCCAAGCATACGAACCAAGTATTCGCTTTGATTTTTCGAAAGCCAACTTTAAAAAGCTTAACAAAGAACTGTCTAAATTGTCGTGGCCTGAATATAAAGAAAATATTGAACAAAGCGTTGCACTTTTTAACTTTACTTTACATAAATTATTTGAAAAGCATGTGCCTAAACGCATGTATGTTCCTGACGAACAAACACAGTTATGGTTCACTAAAGAACTGAGAAATTTGAAAAACAGAAAGTCGCGTTCTTTTAGATTACACAAAAAACCGGTTTACACTCATACTATGTAAAATACTCACTTTTGCGTCATAAGTTTTTTGAATTAAACAAAAAGTGTTAAAAAGCTTACTTGTGTAAAATCAAACGGCGTATAATATATAATCCCAAATCATTTTATGACTTCGTAAACTCCAAGCGAAAAGTACGTGGGTTTCCTTCCGCCATGAAGTATTAAAATACCGTCTCTAGTGATAATCAAACAATTTCTAACATGTTCGCTCAGTTTTCTAAATCCAATTATTCCACTAACTCACATGCTAACATTGACTATCCTTTTAAACTATGTCGTAGTTTATTTGAAATCCTTAAAGCAGTCCTTCAATTATGGTCCTGACCAGATCCCTACTTGTATTCTTATAAATTGTGCTGATTATGTCTATGAGCCGTTAACAGTGTTATTTAATTTGTCTCTTAAAGAGGGCGTTTTTCCAACTATATGGAAGGAGTCGTACATAACCACGTTACATATGTAAAAATTAATTGAAATACGCTTTTAGATTTTGCCCGGTCTTGCGACAGTTTCGGCTTGTGGTTTAATACTAAATTCAATTTCAGTACAATTCATTTATGAAGAGAATTCAACATTAGAAGTGTGAATGTGTGTAAGTGTAATTGTGAGTAAATAAAGTGTAAAAGAGAACAAAGTGATAAATAGGAACAAATGATTGTTGCCAACGCTCATCAATTTTCAACATCCTCGGGCCCGGCAATCGATGATGAAATTTCCAGAGGGTAGAGTAACTGAATTGGCCTCCTAAGCACTTACTGACCTTGCATTCGTACGTCACATACTCTAATACGCCCGTCTCGTCCTTGGTACGTCGTCTGCACGACTGCTAGCTTCCACTGAAGGCGAGGTTTGTTGTCATCTTTCACCAAAACTACGTCACCAATCCCTATCCTGCGTGACGCTGCGCTCTTGTTGTGATGAATGGAGCGAAGTTGTTGCAGATATTCTTCGCGCCACCTCTTCATATAGCGCCGCAGTAAAGCTTCCAGGCTTGTGAAATCGTCGACCCGTCAGATTGAAAATCTGTAGGCAAAATAGCTGAATTGCAGTCGATTAGAAAATTCGACGGAGTAAGTGGCTCCAAGTCCTTATTGTCATTGGTAATATACGTTAGCGGCCTGGCATTTACTACACTCTCGACTTCGGTAAGTAAGGTTCTAAGCTCCTCTGATGTTAGCACCGCTCTGCCAATTGATGCTTTTAAAGCGTTTTTGACCGACCGCACCAGGCGTTCCCAAAAACCGCCCCACCATGCCGCTCTCTCAGGGATGTATCTCCATGTGATACCTTTATGTGCAGCCAGCTGTAATACCTCCTTCTTTTTCACCAGTTCTTCAAGTTTTCGGAGCTCCAGGTCCGCTCTTTTAAATGTTCTAGCATTATCGGAGATTATGATTTTGGGTGTACCGCGCCTTGCTATAAACCTCCGCAAAGCCTCGATACAGCTATTGACGGTCATGTCAGCAACTAACTCCAAGTGCACCGCGCGAATTCCTGCGCAAGTAAACAGCATTATGTAGACCTTTTTACGAATGTCGTCTCCATCAGTCTTTACGTAGAGTGGGCCGGCTAAATCCACACCAGTGGTTTCAAAAACCCTAGCCGTTGCTATTCGTTCGGCTGGTAAAACCGTCCACGGTTCTGACGCGCTTTTGCCGTATAGGCGCTTGCATATTACACAACGCTGAAGAATGTTCTTAATCAGCTGCCGACCTTGAACTATCCAAAACTTCTTTCTAATGTGCGACAAAACTGCATTAACGCCACCATGTAGAGTGGCTTTATGCGCCTCAATTATTATCAGCTGGCTAAAACGACAATGCTTTGGAAGAATAATTGGGTTAGTATGTCTATTACCAAATTCAACTCCATGCAGTCTTCCTGAGAGCACCAGTATGTCATTCTCCAGTATTGGATTTAAAGTCAAAAGCTTTGAATCAGATGAGATTAACAAGCCCTGTTGCAATGCGCCGATTTCCTTCTCGTAATCACCCCTTTGAGCATCCCTTATCCAGTAGCACTCAGCCTCTTTCAACTCTTTATAAGTTAGCTCGTCAACGTCAGCGACAGATTTAACTCTCCGGCATTTTTCGCGCACATGTTTCGTTTTGATAGCGTTCAGGAACCGAAAAATGTACGAAGTCACTCGTAGCAGACGCTTCATACTGCTGAAATCGTCGATTTGCAAAATAGGTTTGTACGTATCGCTATCGTCTTTTATTGCAACAGCTACCAAGCACGTCGGTCGCTCAACTTGACAGCCTGTTGGCCAGCATGCTTTTTCTTCTAGCAGCCAGGCTGGTCCATACTTCCACAATACTGATTCTGCTAACTGCTTGGCTTTAATACCTCTGGTAATCAAATCAGCGGGGTTGTTTTTTCCATCGCAGTGGCGCCATTCATATATATTCGTCAGGCTGTTTATTTCGTTCACTCTCGCCTTGACATAAGGCTTCAACTGCTTTCCGCAGCCTCTTATCCAATTCAAAGCAATTGTAGAATCCGTCCACATGTATGTCGCATAAACATCGCAATCAATAGCCTCAACTAAAAATGCTTTGAGTCTGGCCGCCATCAGGGCTGCGGTCAGCTCTAACTTCGGTAAGCTCAGTTCGCTGTTTACTGAGTTCTTCTCAAGAGGCGCTACTCGATTTTTTGAGCAAATGAAATTTGTCACTATTTCCTTATCAGGAGAAATTTGCCGCAGGTATGCTACCGCTCCATACGCTTTTCGGCTCGCATCTGCAAAAATGTGCATCTCGTTTGTTGCTGTGCTGTACGTTGTGAGATTTCTCTTTATACACAGTCCGCTTAGTATTGGCAGCTCTTCTTGCCAGCATTGGAAGCTTGACAACAGATCTGCATCCAAAGTTTGATCTCAGTCAAGGTTCGCTTTCCACACACTTTGCAGCAATATTTTAATTCGAACGACAAATGGGGAAAGCATTCCTAAGGGATCGTAGATCTTTGCCATCGCCTTCATTACATTCCGTTTGGTGCCTCTTAACGATCGTAAATATTCAACAATTCCTGCCAATTCGACGCTGAGCTCATCCGTGATTGTGCACCAATTTATGCCCAACACCTTAGGCTTCGTACACTCGTCACGCTTTGCAACTGGAAAAAGAGGCCTTTAGTAAAATGTCGTTGGTATTCCACTTACGCAAGTTGAAATTGGCAGCGCCCATTATGCTATTCGCCATTTGAAAAAGGTCGTCAGCCGATTTACGGTTTGGCAGGCTAAGTACCAGATCGTCAACGTAAAACGAAGCTTTTAGCTTGTCGCAGATCACGCCATATTGATCTCTACAGCTCTCTATATGCGTCTGTATCGTTGCTGCTAGTAGGAAAGGACTTGAAGCTACGCCGAAAGTAACTCGGGCCATTCGATATTCGGTTATTGATGGTAACACGCTATTGACTTTAGGAGTTGACTCATACCAAAAAAAACCGATGGCAATCACGGTCACTTTCGGCTAGTGATATTTGCAGAAACGCTTTCTCGATATCCGCTGTTAAAGCTATAGGGTTCGAGCGAAACTTTATCAGGGTAGACAACAAATTCGCCACCAAATTGTCGCCTACACTAAGATGCTCGTTTAGAGAAGAAAGTCCGACTTCACTTGACGAGGCATCAAATACTATTCGCATTTTCGTCGTAATTTTTTCTTATCGATACACTGGTCTATGCGGCATGTAGTAGATCTTTCCACTAGAAGTTGTGCCGTCAACAGCTTCAGCGAATCCGTTCTGTAACAGCTCTCTAATTCCTGCATCATACTCGTAAAGTTTGTCGCTTTGTTTTAGCAGGCCCGTCGTTAAGCTACGAAGACGAGAGAGAGCAACTTGCTTATTATCGGCTAATGCGCCGCTGCCAATACGCCATGGCAGATTGACTACGTAGCGCCCGTTAGTTCGATTTATGCTTAATCGGATTTTTCCAACAACAGATTGGTCTTCATTAGATTGGAAATTTGTAATACCGTCCGATTCTAGTCTCCAAAAATTAGAGATATCGAACGCATGGCCAACGCTATCGGATATATTTAGTACACAACTGTCTACAGCTAAGTTACTACTACATCCTTGTATTGTCCAACCAAACAGTGTTTTAACCGCAACTAACCTTTCAGATATACGCTTGCTTTCGGTCGTAGTAAATTGCCAAAAGTGGTCTTGACTGATTAATAAGTTAATACCATCAACAGGATTTTCACCACTTATGCTAGTATCAGCTAATTCAAGTTTTAAATATTTCAGTTTTTCACTTCTTATTTTCGGTACCGGTAAAACATCAATACAAATTTTAGGCACAACGATAGCTGTAATTGTCTTTGTTTTTCCTTTAATATTAAGTTGAACACTTTTGAAGTCAGTCGGCTGCCTGTGGGTATTTTTATCTCCAAAGGCTACAATTCTCATTTTTTCAATGCCGCTCGCCGATAACTTCAAGAAATTCGCTAGTTTTTCACTTATGTAAGTGCGCTGACTGCCGTTGTCCATAACCAATCTGCTTAGCCCCCGTTCGCTGTTAGTGACGTCACTAACGACAGCTTTTGCAGTTTGCAGGAATATGTCAATTTGCTCTGCCGACATGGTATTCAAAGTCGCTGTTCCGGCTAAAGAGTTTGACAAGGCAGCTTGTGCTCCCGTAACGCTACTATTACCTCCTTGCTTTTTAGTGTCGATTCGATCGCTCATTCGTAAATTTTTCTCACTGGCTTTTGCTTGCTCACACATGGGCGTAAGGTGCCTACCGCTACATCCATTGCATTTTACCCACTGCGCTCTGCAGAATTTGGAGCTGTGGTTCTTATGCCCGCATCGAAAGCATCTACTCTCTAGTCTTAGCAACTGCTTTCTTTGTTCGACGCTCATGTTGCTAGTGCAGTTTTTGGTGCTGTGACTGGCGCTCTTGCAAAATATACATTGTGGATTACTGTTTCCGTTAGCATAAAGAGTGGTAGCGGTACCTTGATTTGCGCGTGAAATTCTTTTTTGATCCCGTTCATCGCTTCTTTTATCTCGCTCGGACAACTTCGCCTATTCAAGGGCTTCAAGCTCCACCTTAATAAATTCAAGGAGGGATTTTAGACTATCATCTTTATGGTGGGCAATGTCAGTTTCCGCTGCGTTAATATTCTCAATCGCTGTGCTGTTGATGTTGTCAGTCATTGTGGTACAGAGTGAACCCTTACCACCAACTCTGTGATATTGTACACGCAGGCTTGCAGGTAAAACATTAAGCAATACTGATTTGGCCGCTATGTCATATTGATGAGATGGTACTCGCAGCGCGCTAAGTGACCTAATTATAGCACTAATTTCGTTATACAACTGACGTAGTGCATGAACATCACTGGAATTATGCACAACCTTCAAATTAATCAACTTCTGGAGGTATTTCTCCACAATTTTTTCGGTATTGCCGTATTCTTCCAAGAGAAGCGATACAGCATCTGAATAACAAGACTCAGTTGGCGTAAATCCGGCTATCGTTGCCGCTGCTTGGCCAACCAATGCCCCGTTCAGGTAATTAAATTTAGTAGCTGCTGAGAATTTGCGATTTTCATGTACTGCACGCTTAAACTGTTCCCAAAAGGGAAGCCAGTTTTCGAATTTCCCGTCAAATTTCTTCAATTCGAACGATTTTAACCTAACGCCGTTACACTCCCTAACCTCCTCGAAGGTGGCGCCATGTCCGTTGGTGGGTCCATCTATCTCCCCAGAGTTAGCTTTGAAATGAGTGTTCAACACGTGTTCCAATTGCGCAATAACGGTCACAGCTTTGTCATCATATTCGATTACACTCTCACATTCCCTTTGGAGATCTTCAGCCTTAATGCTGGCGCGCATGGCCTCGTCTGCCCGCTTGAGGTTTGTGTGTGCATTTTTCAAACGCTGTAGGTATGTAACCACCGTATTTTCTACCGTAGAAGCGTCACTCGCGTCGGCGTATGCACTTATTGTAAAAGTCTTCAAATACTCCGTAATTGTGTTACATAATTTGGTAACCTGCGTCCTGCACGCTGCTCTATATACGCTGTCCATTTATTCGCTTTTTTTTCAAACGTGTTATTAAATCACTTGAAAACGCTGGGTATTAAACCGGTATCACCCGTAAGCTAATTCTAAATCCGTTCTTTTTTACTTAAAGAATTGCTTCTGTCCCGGGTTTCGGCACCATGTAAAAATTAATTGAAATACGCTTTTAGATTTTGCCCGGTCTTGCGACTGTTTCGGCTTGTGGTTTAATACTAAATTCAGTTTCAGTACAATTCATTTATGAAGAGAATTCAACATTAAAAGTGTGAATGTGTGTGAGTAAATAAAGTGTAAAAGAGAACAAAGTGATAAATAGGAACAAATGATTGTTGCCAACGCTCATCAATTTTCAACAACATAAAAGCGGTAGCAGATCTTCAGTGGAGAACTACCGGGGAATAGCTAAACTTTCTGCAATTCCTAAATTATTTGAAGCAATTATAACAAATCAGTTGACGCATTCTATCTCTTCTAGCATTTCATATAGTCAACATGGATTTTGCAAGGGCAAATCAACTTCTACAAATTTACTTGAATTAACATCCTATATCTCAAAAGCATTTAGTGAAAGCAAAACTGTTGATGTTATATATACTGACTTCAGTAAAGCATTTGACAAAGTGTGCCACTCGTTGCTCATCTATAAACTTGATCTTCTTGGTCTTCCACCTAATTTTCTACGTTGGATCTCTTCATACCTCTATGATAGATCACAAAGGGTAATGTTTAAAAATACTATCTCTGACGTCATTGATGTTACTTCAGGAGTCCCTCAAGGTAGCCACCTAGGCCCGATTCTGTTCTTGCTTTTTATAAACGATATTTCTACAGATATACAATTTTCCAAAATTTTAATGTATGCAGATGATGTACGTTTAAATTAATGAAAGGTCTTTGCTACAATCAGGCTTAAACAGCATGGGTTACTGGTGTCAAGTAAATCGTATGCCTCTAAATCTTAGGAAATGTAAAGTAATGTGCTTCTCGCGAAGAGCTGTTCATCCCGCTTCTTAGACAATAGGTAACCATAACCTGGAACAGGTATACAATTTTGTGGCCCTTGGTATCACAATGGATCCTAAGCTTTATTTTAATCTTCATATTAATGTGACAGTCAACAAGGCTAAAGGTGTACTTGCATTTGTGAAACGATGGTCAAAAGAATTTTGTGACCCTTATATCACTAAAACCCTGTTTACAACATTAGTTAGGCCAATTCTGGAATACGGTTCGGTGGTTTGGAATCCAAGGTATCAAATTTACTCAGACCAGATAGAATCAATTCAAAAACAATTACTACTTTTTGCTTTAAGAAATTTACGTTGGGATTCTCAATATAACCTCCCACCTTATACGAGCCGATTAAAACTTATTAATCTTCCTACACTTTCCAGCCGCAGGCAAATGCTTGGTGCAATTTCTATAGTTAAATTACTAACAGGCTCAATTTCAAGTCCGCTTCTTCTGGGCGAAGTTAGCCTTAATGTTCCCTCCCGGGTATCAAGACACTTTTGTCCCCTATTTCTGAAAGCTTGTAAAACTAATTTTGAATTGCACGACCCACTCCGTTGCTTATGCCAGGATTTTAACTCTAATTCCAGCACGTTTGATATATCAGATCCGGTTTTCAGCATTAAGAAATCGATACTGTCCTCTCTCAATAACAATTTGGGAAACAAAGGCCCGTAGTTATAGTCATAATTAAATGGACTCTAAAGTTAATTGCAGCTTTTTGACATAATGTTCAATGGGATTTTTAATTGGAAAAGCTTCGACTAGCTTTAGTGTCGACTTCATTTTGACTATAACTATGGGCCTTTGTTTCCCAAATCCATGTCTAAGGATGGGAAAATACTGACTACAACTACGGGTTTGCCCGGGATGTAAAAGTTGATTTTTTGCATTACAGTTAACTACTACAGGTCGGAAAACTTTTTAAAATTTGCAAACTAGTTTGCGTTATTAAATGTTCGCACTAAAAACATAGATCAAACTAGCCTGGTAACATAATATTTAATAAATTACGAACTGATTGGACAATAAAACATAAAAATCATTTCCTTCAACTTACGAATATTTATGGGAAAAGGTATCCAAATTTACACTGAGGAAAAAAAACGAAGTATCCCTCAAAATTTAATGCGAAAATGTATCCAACTGGATACATATGTATCAAAACGGCAACACTGCCTAACACCTCCCTTTTTTACAAATTGTTAGTTTCATCTTTTGCTGTGCAATAACAATTGTACTGTTGTTTTACATTTAATAAATAACTCCTTCCGTTCTGGATCTTTTTGGCAGTTATTTGAAGAACTTATCTAAAATGGTTGTTTGTGGATTAATATATTCTAAAAGACTGTTAAGCATAGGAGTTTACTAAGGCTGACTGTCATTAAAATTTTTTCACTTAATATTTTTGTAAAATATTTCACCCCGTTTATAATGTGATTATCTAAATAAGGGTGTAAGAGACCTTAGTAATTGTTGGTTTAATATTACTACTTATATAGAGAATAATTTAATTCATATATTATGCTAAATTCTGCGAGCCAAATAGCTCATTTGCTGTGTCTGTAATGAATACTTACGATTTACGTATTCCAGCAGCGTATCGGAGGACTGTAACCAAATATTACAATAAAGAAGTCTACAATAAGTCTACTTAAATTCGATACGAAAATAAGAAAATTAATGACAATGTCTTGTCATTCCAATGGCGCTATGAATGAATCAGACGATGAGCGTGAGCTTACCAGCCTGACCTGGTTAATGGAGCTGCGTAATCAGAATTTTAGTTGGCCAAATGTTATGCACCCGGCTACTTTGGATGATGACACGAAGAATGGCCAAAGCAACGAGACCGCCGCAGAGGAAGATTGCCGACAGCAGGAGCTGTATGCTGAAACCGCAAAGAAGGACTGTCCGAATATTGGCGCACTCAATAATGAAGCGGGACTCAACAAAAACGACAAGAGACGCACTGATGCTGATGCTGCTACAGATAAAATGCCAATGCCAATCAATAGCGGCGATGAGAAGAGCGCTAGGCGTTTGGGGAATGGCAAATGCATTGAGAAGCCAAGTAAAAAGCCAACAAACGTAGCGGTGCAAAGCCAGCAGCCACAAATCCAATTGAAAAGAGCCACACCAGCGGAACGATATGAAATCTTTCTGGAAAAGGTGAAAAGGTAATAGCGTTGGTTGGCAGATATGTATTCTCTCTTGCCTTGAACTTCTTTTAAGGCCTGTATGCAGTTCTCAAGAAAAGCTAAAATTCCATACAAAATTACGTACAAGAAATGGCTAAGAAATTTTCTTGAGTCAAATTTCCTTCAGACAGTACGCAGTTTATAAGAAATTTGCTACCCTTTTTACTACGGTTTTCTAAAGTTTTTTTGTGAAAAAAGAGCACAAGGCAACCCAGGTTTGCAACAGAAATATATGCCCGTTCCATTATTTCTTGAGGAAAGAGTGAGGCAACAGGATGTGAAGTATCAAAAATGTCAAAATTCCTTGGACACACACACGAAATAATGGCAAATTTTTCTTGACCGATTTCTTGAGAGCTGCATACCAGCCTTTAGCAATCAATTTATAATTCGTACAGATTGAAAAAAGTACGGTTTTTAAAAAACAAAATTATTTTTTGCCACAATTGCTGAGAGCCAGCTTAAGAAATTTTGACGTTTGCTAGCATTTTTTAAATTTTCTCTCGCCGTCATTTCATTTGTTTGTTTTTATTTTCACTCAAACCAAATAAATATATTTCTGTCGAAACAAAAAAGTTTGAATCTGCATACATACATATGTATGTATGTAAATAAATAAATGTAAGCAATTGTGTATAAGGAACTTCTGCCCTCATGTTAAATCGAAGATTTTGGCATACATTTAAAAATATTGTACTTTTCCAAAGAACCATCTTTTGCTCAGGTTCAGAAGGTGCAGAAGTTGAGCGCAACCGTTGCTAAAAGAATTAATGATCGTAATGCGTCTTCTGAACGGCTTGATACATTAGCTGTTAAATTCAAAACACACAACACGTTGTCTCAAATGATCAGAAAAATATTACGATCATCTAACACGCAACTGTTCAGTTGATCAGAAGTACAAAACAACCCGTTCAGAAGGTGCAATCGCAACAGCTGTTGCGCCTTCTGAACGTGCCCATTAAGTCAAGTGATGTGGCAAAAAATTAGCCGAGCATACATAGGGGCAATTTGGCAAATCCCTTTTCATAACACCACAAACCTCGATCAATTTTTTCCTTTATACGGTAATTACGGGAACTTAAAAAGCTTCATATTGCTTTGCTTGCAGAGGACAACGGAATTTTCGCAGCCCTTAAAGCAGCAACTCATTTTTCTTCTCTAAATTTATAAGTTTACCCACATTTGAATAAAAAAAAAATCAAATCATAAAATTTCATTTGTTTATTTCGAATTTATTTGACATTTGAATCATTTCGAGAGAGAAAACTCAAAATGCCAGCAAACGTCAAAAAAAAGCCCAATGGCGGACGAATTGAGCGAGCAGTTTTTCCTTTAAACATTTCTATCATGGTCTACACCATGATTCAATAACACAAGGTTATGTAATTTGTGACAGCTCAAATCTGACACTACTTTATCCAGATTTGTATTTTGGAAGTAGGAGAAAGGGGAAGAATGTGATCGCCTTTTGCGAAAACGGTAGTAGAAAGGTACTGAAAAGGTGCACAAAGTATACAATTAGAAGTAAAATGTGTATAATTAATTCTATGTGAATTTGCAATATATTTGGTTTACGTATAAATATAGATTTTTAATTTAAGTTATTCGTCATTTCCTGGAACAAATCTAGAATAGCGACCGTTCAGCTATGCAAAAACGAAAAATGCAGATCAATAGAACTTTTTACGCTCATTTCAACCATGCCAAAATTATTTAGCGCAAGTAAAATATAAAGACGTTTTAGAAGGTTAGAGTTAAATTTTTAAATTTTTTTAAATATTAATATCTTATGAACCACATTACCGATTAAAAAACTAATAACGTCACCATAAAAATAATCAGTTTATCTTTCAGCTGATATACACAATTGAAATTGTTTTTTATATATTTAAACCAAAACCACTAAAAAACGAACAAATGTAATTTTTTCATGAAAAAACCTTTTTGGAAAAAACTGCATGATTAATGGTAAAGAAATTTATATTATTTAGAAATCTATTATCTTCAATTCGATATACATATTTTATCATGATCTGCCTTTGGATTTTAAGAATTAAGTGATAATAAACAAGTAAGAAAGTCTAAGTTCGGGCGGAGCCGAACATTAAATACCCGGCGCAAGTATTAAATATATGTTTTCCACCTTTCCGAAAGCTACCGCTACATGATAAGCCGGGGTGTAAACATTTTAAGTAAATTAGCGTCCTTAAATTTCGAAATATTGAAATTTCAAGCATTTCTGAAATTTACCGTTATATGAAAAGCGGCCTCAATTTTAGTCCGATTTCAACAATTTTCAACGGTTTGCTTTTATGTGGCAAGCACAATAACCATACCGAGCTTGGTACAAATTGCTAGAACGGTTAGCGAGATACATATATGTGATCACAAGTGGGCGGTACTACGCCCATTTTCCAAAATTTTGTCATAAACGTATTTCTTGGTAAAGAATTGTTGCAATCA
>NW_023461187.1:0-28152 GCF_013731165.1 Rhagoletis pomonella | reverse complement strand
TCACAGTTAACGATGTGCAAACATTGCATGGCCATTGCCACTGCCACTGCCACCGTGTGCTGCCTACAGAAGCTGTGTGTGAGATGCATCATTGGCTGCTGCAGCTCCCCGGCAATCGATGATGCACGCAGGCAAGTGGCTGCTGTCAGCTACCGCAATTTTCAAGTAAGGCAGGGCAGCAGCTGGAATGTTTTTGCAGCGTACAGCCGCTGCGTGTCACAAACCCACAGCCGGCGAGGCAGACGCGCAGTTCTCTTACGATTTTTGATTAATTGCATTTTGGCATTTAATTGGTCGAATGTAATTAAGTTGTTCATAAATTCAATGAGAATGACCAAAACGCAGCGAGCAAAGAGCGGAGTGTTTGCGGTTTTTTAAAGTTGCGTGTGCGCCTGCGGGCAGCATGTTTCATGCCACATTTTGTTGCCTCCGATTCTTTTCGTGCGCTTTAAGTATGCCAAATCCAGTTTAACAGCACTTTGATTGAAATGCCAACGAATCGAACGGCATGGATGAAGTTGAGAACTCGAAAAAAGTAAATATATTTGTATATATGCAACCGATAGTCACGCAGTCGAAATCCGACTTTGCTTTGGGTTGTTGGTGGGCACTAGAGGGAAGTACACACAAAGTTGGCATGTAGCTAGTGAGCAGATCGGCACGTTGTTTCCATGAAATCACCAATCAAATTCGCACATTCTGGTCATGCGCATGTGCAACATGCGCTTCTCGCAAGCAAAAAATAAATTTTTTTTTTTTATATTTGCGTTAGTGTACACATTTAAAGGCATCGATCGACATCATTACCCGCTACTCTGACTGAGTGTTTTACATTTGCGTTTTTTTTTCTTTCCTCATTTCCCCCTTTTTGCACCAAATTCTGCGTTTCGCGTGTCCTTTCGCAGCCGCCTTCACCTGCATCAATTGCTGCCACTTGCCGTAACCAACAACCTTGCAGCCAATACGACCACCATCAAGCGTATTCGCAGCGTTGCAGTCATCGAGATGCGAATCGTTTTGCATGCGTTGTTGTTGTCGTTGTTGTAGTCGCATGTGCGCATGACTTGTCTACCTACCTACCTTTTAGTTTGGCTGTCTGTCTGCTTTTCGTCGTGTTCATTAACGCTTCTTATTAAGCGAAAACAACAACAACATCAACAAAAAGCGATCTTCTTTGGTAGCGTTACTCTTTTTTATTGACTCAACTTTTGATTAAATGACCAGAGATTACGCAGAATTTCGCCACACAGTGTGTTGCAACTCAATGCTATTTACATAGGGCCATATATTCATTAAATACTTTGTTGGTGCGTGCATTTGTGCAAAGATTGGTGTTGCAAATGAAGTGTGAAATTGTGACAGGACTACTTACGTAAAAATTTAAATCCATATATGTATACACACATTCGTATGTATGTACGTGGCACAGTGTGAGATTTAGTCAATCTAGAACGCCAAAATGAAAAAAATGTGCTTGTAAATCTATCATTTTATTTAGTTTGTTAGAAAAGACCCCAATTGTTAAGAAAACAAGCATAAAAAAAAATAAAAGAAATTTCATTGGTAGATATGATAACAGCTATCAAACTTAACTTATGAAATTTGGTTGAGTGAGATAAAAGTGTAAAGCCATAAGTTAAGATATATCAGCTTGAAATTTGGCATGCGTGCTAATAAAAACATGGCTATGGAGAACTTGTTCCAAATATTGTAAAAGAGGACTAGTTTCGAGCTATCCCAAAAAAGACTCGGTCTTTACAGGGTGTACCAGTGATAAATGCTTTTCTTTTAGGATATGATAGGTGAGCTCTAGACGAACAAAAAATTTTATGGGAGGTAAAATCTAAAATGCAACCCTGGGGAGTTGGAGATCGGCAGTAGATCTGGAAAAAAATTTCACGTCTCTTTTCAGCCAATTGTATCAGCTTTTAAGAGAAAAATATATTTGTTTTACTTTCGCGGCCATTTTGGCATATAAAAGGTCCTTTTAAACAATATTTTTTAATATTTTTTTTCAAAATCGGCATGAAATCTCCTTCAAATTTGCCCAATATATGCATACAAATTGTTTGGTTTTACTCCGGAAAAAATTGTCTCCAACTAGTCTTTTTATGCAGAGTTCGGAACTAGTCCCCTTCGATACTAGTTGGAGCTTATGGTCTTCTTAAAAATCATGCCAAATTGCAAGTTGATATCTCAAGAAC
This sequence comes from Rhagoletis pomonella, assembly GCF_013731165.1. Lineage (NCBI taxonomy): Eukaryota > Metazoa > Arthropoda > Insecta > Diptera > Tephritidae > Rhagoletis > Rhagoletis pomonella. The sequence continues at coordinate 25,948 of NW_023461187.1, read as the reverse complement.
TTTGGCTAAAATAGAATTTTGACGTCCTAGTTTGGCAAAATCTTACACTGTGCGTCGATGACGTGAAGTACGCTTTTAATTAATGGTTTTTTGATGATACAAGTAGCAACTATAAACACATTTCCAGTAGATCAATACTGATTCAAGAAGTAAATCAGTTGAATAAACAACGAAACATTTTTAATACGACTATTCCAAATGAAGTGTAACAAGATTCTACGTGACGGCCTTCTGATTATGCAAAAATTTTGCACACAGCCTAATTCCATACTAAAACAGACAGAAATGAACTTCAAAAATGTTACGGCATAACTTTGGACCCCCTTAACCGATTTCTATAATTTTTTTAAATTGGTTTGACTCGTTTACCCTACAATCTTGAGTATTTTGCAAAAATTCAAAAAAAAATCGAAATTTACTCGAAATTTTGAAGGTGTACGACACGAACAAACCTCAGATTCAGCCGCTCGAAATACATGTCGGTCTGGTTAAAAGCAAATACCACATTATTTTGTGTGCTGGTGTTATTGATTTTTATTTTATTGAGTTATTGACATAAACATTTTATTCTTAACATGATTTTGTGCATTGCGAATTTTTTAATATCTCTAATAGGTGCAATTTTATATTACCTTTCATACATAGAGAAGCTTTCAGCCTTTATAAAATAACGAAGGTCTGGCCGACGCTGGCTCTTGCATTTATATTCTGTACTCTCCTTCTGGCCTTTGTTAAGATTAATTTACAATTTAAACATGCAAGGTTGTGGGGAAAGCAAATTGTTTTCTCTTGAATGACATACAAACAGAAATAAAGTTACCTAAAATGGAGTTTTGGGCCAAAAGTACAGATTTTGAAGGTCAATTCGAAACTCAGAATATGCAGATTTCTTCTGCTTGATTAGACCTACGCAACACGTGTAAGCCTCGAAAAAAAAAGAATAATAATTTTATTTTTACTTTGTCCCAAATGGTAATTATAATTAAAGATCTACAATTTCCCATACATACTACATATTTCTTATTTGCTAATCAAGTACACAAAGTACATAATTTTATTTTAAGTTAAAAAATAAGTATGTATCTTTTTAAGTTAAAAAAAAGAAGTCTCCCCCGTGACAATGCATCTTTTGAAGCATTGCCGTGACCAGGATTCGAACCTGGGTTACTACGGCCACAACGTAGGGTCCTAACCACTAGACGATCACGGCTATTGGAGACTTGTTAGCGACGCGAGCAAACTGCAAACAACAGCCGCAAGCCAGCCAAACCAGCTCTCATTCGTTTGTTTATGTTTACCGAACTACTGCTTGGTGAGTTGCTGTTATTTCCACCACCATCGGCTCTTTTATCATGAAGGTAGTGTGTTTGGATGTATGTATGTACGCATCTAGTTTATTTCATAATGATGCACTGCTTTACCCACAGTACGTCTACACTGCTTAACCGACTATTAAATATGCTTGGATTGCGCAGGCCCGTCGAAACTGGAGTGGAGCGCCATCTGGTTGTTGCTGCATTCTAATAACCCTGCAGCAAATCAAACTGGTTCAGAACTTGCGCTGAGCTAGCCTGAAAAGGGACGGTACTGGTTCTTCATCTATCCCAACTCAATGCTTTCAACTGTCTTTTTTAACATGGCGATGTCCTATGAAGTGACAATTGTCACCCTCTGCAGAACTTTTGAACTTGTTCTGAGCTGACTCTGGCTTAGATGGTTCTGAGACAGTTCATATAACGACAGTTCTTAGATAGTTCAAAAAGGGTCACCTCTGGGCTAGAAAAAATGTGGTTAGTTTTGAGCTGGTTCTAATAAGTATAGTATAGAGCATTTTCTTTAAATAAGCACGCATACAATTTTGTAAATAAAAATACTTCATTTTATGTTTAAAGAGCTATTTGTTTTGCACTAATTTACTTTTTGAGGCAAACTGTGCTTTAAAATTAGGAACATAAAGTGTCAATTATTCCTTTATTTTCTAAAACCGTTATTCTTAAAAATAATTTATATTTGTTACGTATAATGGGTATTTCTGGGATACCTATAACTAAACATCTGAACTAAGTCGTGTAAAAAAATGAGAAAAACGGTGATATATTGAATGCTTATTTGTGATAACTCAGTGTTAAATTGCATTAAATTTATTGAAATGTAATACATAGACTTTCCGGCATCTAATAAGAAATATAGAATTTTGAATATTCACAATAGTTTTCATGCTAAATGTTTTTCGTAAATTTTTATTTTAAGGATGGCTCATAAGTATTATAACATAAACAAATAAATTCACGTTTCTAACTGTGATGGAAATTTAGTAGAATTCTAGAAACTGTTATAAAAACTTCAATATTTTAAATCAGAGTTTATAAGGATGCCGTTCTATAGCCCATTAAATTTTAGTATAATTAATCGCGCTGATTTTTTATAACTCTTTTTACGCACGCTGTTGAAGGCATTCTCATGTTTAAATATTTTCGTTTAAGATGCAAGATTACACTTTACTACACTAAAATTTGATGGGCTACAAAGCAGAATACTCGAAATATTTATAAAAAATCTCTCTGATTAAAAATTTTAAATTTTGAAGACAGTTTTAAGAGTTCTATCAAGTTTGCAGCACAGTTAGGAATTTGAATTTAAATGGTTTATGGAGTATGAGACATAGTACTTAAATAAAAACTAAACGAAAAATATTTAAAATGAAAAACATTGGAAATTAAAAAAAAATCACTGCATAACTCCACATTTCGGGTGCTTAGTGATACATTTACGTATGTACAGTATCGTTCATATCAATAGCACTCCTATTTCAAAGTGAGATTGTTTACCACTTTTGTTTAATTTTTTAAATCTGACTAAAAGGTCAAACATTTTGATGAAAGATCGTTAAATTTAACTTTGCTTTGTATAAAGTTTTAAAGCACGGTTTATATGATTTTATTTTAAGCATGACCATTTAAATAATAACAAATTTTAACTCTCAATATATTGTGAATATTTAAAAAAGAAATGGTGTACGCAGACCTTTGCTGCCAAGTGTAGCTTAACTAAATTCTATATTTTGCAATCAATTTTATACGTACGTAGATATGTATAAAAATGAAATTAATGTTACCAATAACGACTTTTTTGGAAATATTTTAGCAGTTGCCCCATAAACTATGTAGAGAATTACATATTAAATAAACGAAAACAGTTTGTTATTAGTTTTAGGGTCTAAGAAAATTGAGAAAGGATGAGTAACATAGATGACAGCGCAACTAGCAACATATGAGTTTCAACCGTCCAACTCTGCATCCCTTTTTCAGTAGTTCAGGGACAGTTCTGAAATTTGTAGGGCGGAACTAGCGCTTTGCCAGACTGTCCCTAAATTTTGCTGCAGGGAAGCTATTAATAGACTTGTGCGCCACATACATAGGTACATATCGTCGCCTCAGAAAACGGATGACGAATGTGCAAAATCACGATTTTGGGATTTTGAGGCAGATTTACTAAGTTGGACATGCTCTTTCGATTTCTGCAATCCATTTTTTTATATCTCCATTAGTTTTTGAGATATTTCGTGCGCATTTTGTCGTATGTTACATAATATTAATGATTGGGTATGCCTTTTGTTGTATGTGCTGAAAATGCGTCACATCCCCGCAAACATATTCTGAGCGTTCAGAATATATGAGTCCGAAAGGAGTCCTAGGTAGGTAAGAAATATGAGTTTCAAAAACAAAAAATTGTTTACTCTTATATGAATCTTTTAGGATTCATATATGAGCCAAGTTATGAGCCAGCACCTTGTGCCAATATAAAAACAATAAAGATTTGAAATTTATATCTAAACTTGTTTATACAGAAATTGAAAATAATTAGAAAACAAAAAATGAACAAAATTTAGCTTCAGCTGCTGCTATTGAATGCATGTTGGAATGTGTATATGCATGTAAGTATGTATGTATGTTATTTGCAAGGACTTTTTGCGGAATGCCTTTGCAAATATAGTGAGTTGAATAAGACTCAAAGAGCAACCTAAAATAAGAGTCCGAATGTAGCAATTTATGAGGCCGATAAGGGTCTCAAAAAGAGTCATATATGAGGCCAAAACTTGTTTTAAAAGAGTCCAAAATGAGCCGTATATGAGGCCAATAAGAGTCCAATATGACTCATATTGAGGCTCATTTGATGTATGAATTTAAGCTCATATAAGTCGACATTCGTAGGAAGGGAAATACACTCATATCGGACTCTTAAATGAGCTCATTATGAGCGTAATAGCTCCGAAATAGGACTCCTTAAAGACTCATTTATGACTCCAAATGTTTGCTGGGATACGACAAATTCCCATACAAACGTACCTTTTTTTTAATCATAAAACGTTTGTCGTATGTGGCACATACGACAAATTCCCATACAAATGTAATCCTTTTTTAATCATAAAACATTTGTCGTATGTATCGCAAAACTTTGAACTTACGACAATTGGATGGTCCTCTACTATAACGATACAATTAAAATTGAAAATTAAACTAAGTAACTAATTTTAAAATTTTAAATTTTTAAATTTTAGCTTGCACTGAGTCTCCAATGAAATGAAAGAGATAAAAATGTACAAAAGACTGAATTTAAGTATTGTTTTTTGTTTTTATATAAAGAAAACGTATGTTCGTAACATATTTACAGCATAAGAGATGTACAGATTTTTTTTATTAAATACATGATTATGTTTTTGTTATGTTTTTTCTAATAAGTAATCTTTATTTAATAAATATGTCTGTTTTTTTCATCAAATTATACCATCGTCGTTGAAATAGATACTTTACTATTGTGGTACGTTCTGTGGACAAAACAAAGTGGTGAGTAAACGCTACTTACGACAAATGTATACGGAATGAAAAGTAAATTTTCTCATTAACGTTAAGAGATATTAAATGTAAAAATATGGGAAATCAAAACTAATAACACCAACTACGTCTCCTTCAAAAGTTACAAAAATCTACCGTACAGTTTCGGATTAATTCGACCTTAAACTTCAAAGTCAATTTTCTCAAAACCGTGTTTTGTAACATTCGACATCCGTTTTCTGAGACGACGATATGTACATAAGCGAAATTTATTGCTGAACTGATATTTATAAGTTGATCTCATTTAATTTTGAAAAAAAATCAGCGAACTACTGATTAGATTTTTTTTAATTAAACATACGAATTAAATATACACTTAAGCCAGTTTCACGAAAGCAATTTAAGTGAAGAATGATTTTAATTTTTTGAACTTTATATGGAAATTAACAGAAAATAAAAAATCATTTTCCATTTAATTTGCTGATGAAACCGGCCGTAGAAGTGCCAGTTGCTGTCGAAATTCGACCGTTTTTCTACTTTTTCAAGACCATTGAAGAGGTTCTCTTAACTTAGCACGTCGTTTAACTTATAATGTACAAAATTACTTATCGGAAAATCTCCTGCTTTGGAACTAAAGTCTGACTATAATTTTTTTATTTCTTTGAAGGTATTTGGAGGACAGTTTGTCGATAAATTTCGATAATTTAGCAAATATCGATAACTCAATGAATTTCAAAAACACTAAAATCCGATAACTCAACAAAATTCGAGTGAGAAATTTCGATAATTAAAAAAAAAAAATAGATCTCTGCGCGTTTAGAGGGATCGATAAATTTTCATAACTAAAAAATTTATACATTTCGATATGTGTTAGTCGATGAACTTTGAATACTTCTATAAATTTCGATAACTCGGTTAATTTTGATAGCGCCACATTTTTCGAAAGCTATTGACAAATTTCGATAACCCCTTGCACTCTGGTTACGCGATAAGATTCGATAAGCAGTAATAGTTCGATAAACTTCGATAAATTTCGATAGCTCAATATATTTTGAAAAATCCAAAGGCTTTGATTCGATCAACTGACAAACTTCAGTAAATCAATAAATATCGATAACTTGATAATAAATATTGATAATGTATAAATTATGATAATTGTATAAATATCGATAACTTGATAAATTTCATTAACTTGACAAATTTCGATGGTCAAAGAAATTTTTATAGCCCGAAAACTATCCGTAAATTTCAACAACTAAGTTTCTGTTTCTGCAAATTTCATTAGCTCAATAAATATTGATAAATTTTAATAACTCGATACGTTACGATAACTTAATAAGAATGGATAGCTCGATAAATTTCGAAAGCTAAAAACTTCGATGATTCGATAAATTTTGATAACTCGATAACTTTCGATAAATAAATTTTTATGACCGAATTTATTTCGATTCCTTTCGAAAAATTTCAATAAAATAACTTACCCTTCCGGTTACCCTATTTCGTATATATTTCTCATTATATTAATTTTCGTTAGTATGCTGCTCTGGCGTTGCCCGCAAAAAGTTGTAACCATTGTTTTGTAAGAAGCTCCAGAAATTGTTTTTCGGCTATAACACCGCAACAAACAATGCATCTGGATTGGTGTAACTGATGATGTTGTGTTGCTCTTGGATTTCCAGAGCCCCATAATCTACAATTTTGCTTGGAAACCGCGCCTCATCCGACATCAAACCATTACCTAAATAATTTGGCTGACAAACAAACAAAATAACTAAAATTTTAAATGAAAACTAGATAGATATTAAAAAATCTATTGGTCATAATTCGGTGAGTTGGTATGTGTGCATTTTTATAACGTGTTTCCATAAACAATTCGCTGTTAGCTCATATCGTTTTGTATCAACGACTGATAAATTTATACACTTCTGTGCATTAAAAAAATTTGTTAGCAAAACTTTTTTTTCGTATGAATGCAGTATTTAGAAAAAACAGCAGTATTCATTTTTGGAATCCCAAGAAAAAAGCATAATCCTGCGAAAAAGTCATATATATACTACAAAACTATTATATTGACCACTTTGCGCAAAATTGTCGTAGGCGCCAGAAACAAAACTTAACAGGAGAGCGCTTTTCTACTTTAAAAATTGTTAAAATATTTTTTATTTTACTTTTTCACTACGTTCAAAATACTTTCGTATGGCACATACGATAATTTCGCCCACGAGAAAAAAAAATGCATTATAACATACTATAAAATACATATACAGTACATTTTTGGCATATCTATAGGGATTTTAGCTACAACATTTTACCAATGGGTCAATTCTCGTTCAAAGTTATTGTGAAATGGTAAAAATAAAACTTTCACATCACACTTATTTAGGTTTGAATTTTTGACTTTTCACTTCACAAAAACGCAGAACGGGAATCGACCCCCGGTGTGTGTAGTATAGAACAAATTTGCATCAAAAAGGCAGTTTAAAACAAGTAAGAAAGTCTAAGTTCGGGCGGAGCCGAACATCAAATATCCGGCGCAAGTATTAAATATTTATATGTTTTGCACCTTTCCGAAAACTACCGCTACATGGTAAGCAGGCTTGGTTTTACCCCTATTTAACACATCTACGATAGAACGTTCAGTTAGACATAATGAGATAAACTTATTTAGTTAGATGTGGGCGGCATCACGCCCATTTTTCAAACAATGTTACTTTTTTCAAGGGATTGTTTTTAACCAATAACCACAATAACCATACCTGGTTTTATTACAAATTGGTGCAACGGTTACTGAGATACATATATGTGATCATAACTGGGCGGTGCCACGCCCATTTTCCAAATTGTATCATAGATGTATTTCTTGGTAAAGAATAGTTGCAAGCATCAAACTTGAATAAATTAGCTATAATATTTACTGATTTATCGGATATTCCATATTTCTCCAAATTACCGTTATATGGGATGTGGCCGTGGTTATTGTCCGATCTTAAAAGTTTTCGGCCATTTGGTATGCTGTATTAAGGCTAACAACTGTGCCAAGTTTTGAAGAAATTGGTGCAGCGGTTACCAAGTTATACACATATAACCATTAGTGGGCGTGGCTACGCCCATTTTCGAAAAAATTATAATATTCTTATTTTTTGTCTAAAAATTATTGCAAATGTCAATTTTGAGTGAATAATCTTCAATAGTTACTAAAATATCGCAGTTTTCGTATTTCTGAAAATTACCGTTATGTGGGAGGTAGGCGTGGTTATTGTCCGATTTTGCTCAATACCATCCGTCCTACGCCCAAAAGGAGTGCACGTACCAAGTTTCGTTAAGATATCTCAATTTTTACTCGAGTTAGGATAGTTTCGCGCAAAGGGGTCGATATATGACATATGAATGTATGAAAATTTTTAAAATAAGCGCTTTTAATATGCCCAAAAATTAAAAAGTTCACGAAACTAGGAGTCAAAAGTAGTTGAATTGCGTTTTTAGCTTTTCTCACTGGAGCAGCGTTGAAAAATAATATGGGTACAAAATGAAAGAGAAATTTTGTAGAATTTAAAAATTGTCTCGGGTCACAAGGGCACATACGCAGGTATTGAAATACCCTTTTAATTATTTTATTTAAGCTTATGAAGTTGAAGTCTTTAACATATAATTTTTTCAAAAATAAATATTGAAAATTTTCTACGATATTCAGGGTAAAATTTTTATTCATTCTTGTGCACACAAGAAATTAATCTTGGGTTCTGACAAAATATTTCATTATTTTCACTTTTATTTCAACATAGTTTGATTAAAAGAAAAATACTGTTAAAAATAAAATATTCCACACAAACAACAAAAAAATAAAAGTAATCTTAAATCAATGCTTCGCGATAATCGCATGACGCTATTGCTTGGAAATTTTAAAATGCACTTAGCATTAGTCGAAAAATTATAGCCGCAGAAAATTTTGAAAAAATTTTAAAATATTATTTTGTTGTTATTTAATTTTGGTTAGTTTTTTATAGTTCATTATTTAACAACATCCGTATAAATCCAATTTTAAAGGCAGTGTCACACGATTGGGTATTTGCCAAAATTTGGTGCAAATCGTATCCCAATTGTGTGAATACCGAAATATTTTCGTTATCCCAATCACGAAAAATAATTTCCCTGCAAACCATTTTTTCAGAGTATTCCGAATAGTAGAGAAATTTTAAAGAATTCGTAAAGATCTCATTCGAAATTTGCCGAATTTCCTAAAATGAAATAAACGGTGCACACTTCGATTCTTTTATGAAATATCGGAAGAAAATCCGGTAAAGCAATGAAAGTAATGTTGCCATGTGAAAAATTTCTTGCAGAATTTGGTCAGAATTTTCTTTATTTTTCGTACAGAAATTTCTTTACAAGTTCGTGTCAACCACTTCATATAATTTTCTTTGAAGATTCGTAAAAAATAGTTACAGAAATGAAATACTCCTAAAATTTCGTTAAGATTTCGGGAACTTTGGTTTGCAGGGTTGTTGAAAATTTTCAATAGAATATCGCTATACTGTACCAATCTTTTGTTTACAAAAAAAAATCCAATTTCCAATTTTTTTTCTTTTGTACCAATAGCCCAATATAAAAATGTACAAATCTGTACAAATGTAGCAATGAGTATGCAGTTTTGTAGCACGTTGAATTCTAGTAGAATAAAGTACAAGTTTCAAATGGCTAAAAATAACGGTTGATTTTTTTATAGTTTTTTAAAAAGCTCGAAATTTGTACGAAAGTTTGTTGATTTTTTTTTTAATATTGTACAAAGTTGGAAAGCTGGATTTACACGGGTTTTGTTGAAGAATGAACTATAGTTTTATAAAAAAAAAATAACCAGAACACCTCTGCTGAGAAACTTCGTTCCACATCTGCAGATGACAAGGGCATGAGGAAAGCTTTTTTACATGTCAGTCCGCGGCATTCTTACCTGGGTGCAAAATATCATTTATTTCATTAAGTATCCTTGTTTCAGCCGACAATGGGGTTAACCTTTTCGGAATATGCTTTATTTTCTTTAGCGATCGGAATGGAATACGCCCGAAAACTGATACGTAGTGCTCATCTAATATCGACATGTACTCGTTACGAATATCGAAGAGAATACTTGATACTACTCAAAGTATCGCGAGAAAATACTCGATTTTACTTGTACTCAAAAGTACTTAGCTGAAATTTTTTAGGTAAAGGAACGTTTCCATTCATAAAGTGGAGAAAGAAAATTGCTGTTGTGTGAAATTATAGTTCCTTAGTAAGCAGTTGTTCACAATGAACTAAAGACAGTTGAAGTAAGTAATGAGAAAGCTGATCGTCTTTTTGTTTTTGATTTTTCTGTTTCGCAGCGAACTGTCGATGATACTTTCAAAAATCGATGGTCAGATCCACATCCTCCTCTTATTCGCTACTACTTTTGTTCGGCGATTTCCCAAAATTTTGCTTTTCTGGCGCTAAATCACCCAATGGGGACACTCTGATTTCGACTGTTACACATGCCTTAATAATTAAACATAATTTGTATTAATTTTTAAACAGATGGCAACCCTTTAAAAAAGAACCTTATTCCACATCTACTATTAAATTTTTCACCACATTTGAAAAAAGGAAAATAAACCACTATCTAGCGTGCCTTCAAGTAGAAATAGTTTTTTGTTATCAAGAATGTGTATATTTTTACAAAAGATGATTGATTTTCTCAAGTTTGACAAATCCCGTCAAAATAATTGCCTGGTTTCGTTGTTATTGTTGTTCCAGCGGCACTACTTACTCTCACCTATTTCGGTTCATCCTTCAATCATTGTTGTCATGCTCAACTAACGGTAGACCCAGGAAAGGGGCAGTTGCAATAGGGTCGGACCAAACAGGGACAGGGGTGTTAGTTGAGTGGGATTGAGCTGGCATGTGAAGAGGTGGTTGGTGTCGTGTTGGGAGTCTCTACATGCCGGACACTCATTGGGGGTATTGGGGTCGAATGCGGACAGGTCTTGAGGCGGCTATAGTATCCAGGGTCCGGGTAGCGCGTGTCTCTGTTGGCAGTTGAAGCTCCGTCTCTGCCGCTAGGTGGTGATTGGGCTCCGATCATGGCATTCATAGGCCGGGTGTCGTTGATCGCTCGTCGGTACGTCGCCAGGTCCAGTGGTTGGTCGATGTATGTCTGGACCGCATTCTTATATATGAATAGGTGCCCCCAGACATACCTGTGTAGAGGCTCCTCCTCTAGAAAAGGTCTGTTAGGGTATTCACTTCTGTGGCAACCCACCAGAAACTGCTTACAGAGCTCTTTGTTGTGCTCCCTTACGGGGAGCATTTGGGCCTCGCTGTGTAGGTAGTGCTCAGGCGACATCAGAAGGCACCCTGTAGTTTCGTCCACTGCGTCCAAGTACTCCCCGGCGACCAACTGCCGCAGCATAATTTAGAACCGGCCGGAAAATTGCATTGTATGTTGCCAGCAACGTTTCTTTGTCTTTGCCCCAGGTGCTGGCGGCGAGCTACTTGAAGACCTTGTTGCGGCTCTGTACTTTGTTGACAACTGTGATTGGGTGCGTGGAGAAGAAGAGCAGGATATCAAAGGTGACACCTAACATTTTAGGGTTTGTTAACTGTCGATATTAGTGTGCCATCGACGTGAATGCCAAATTCAAGTCTGACTTCCTTTGTCCAGGTGGTGAAGAGGGTCGATGTTGATTTCGTTGGGAAGAGTGTTAAGCTCCTTGCCGTTTACTTTTGAGCAGAGGTCATGAATTCCATTCCCAGATGCCAATATGGAGCAGTCGTCAGCGTATTAGGTCAAGAAAACTCCCGCAGGTGGCTGGGGAAGCTTCGAGAGCCTGGTTTTCGTACTTAATCGTGCTGTCTTTCGGGCTCTCTTGATTTCCCCACTCTTGATTGATGGCTCAGTGTAATATTGTTCAGCGTTGAAAGTTCTTCGCAACTCAGACAATTCTTCTATGCCTATTAGCAGGTTCGTTCCTCCGTAAAATCGCAAGCTCTGCGCTGTTTACAGTTCGTCTAGTTTTTACATAGCCGCCTTAAAAAGTTTCCCTGATCTTTCATCGGTACAAGGTACCAGTTAGGTCCGGCCCTTGAGCATTATTATGTCATGTGCAGAGGAGTGTCCTTCAGCTGTTTGTTGTAAAGTGCCGCCAGGCTGTCGTCTGACTAACACTATCAGAGGCACCAAGCGACATTGTTCTCTGTCTTGGAAACTTTTGAAATTTCGCTGGGTTAAAATTATAAAATATCCGTTGCCTCTTAGGTTTATTCACGACCTAACGAACGCTATATCTCAGGGATTTGGTATGTGTAAGTTTATGTAATGTTTTGACCAACAATCGTCTGCTGACCGTCAAGAACGAGGTTTAACGAACTCCTTCAGCACACGGACATGTTGGCGATGGACACGATAAAATAACTTAAATATTTGCTGCTTTGGCACTTCCAATAATTTTCGTTTCATTTCATTTGAATATTTTACATTTCTAATGAAAATACCACTAATTAAATATTTTTTATAGATACTTATATGTATGTACATAAAGTATTTTGAAATTTAATTTCCCAGGAGCGACTTCAAAGAAATCCGCCAATCAGTTCCTCTTACTCGTAGCTGAGTGCTGCGCGAGAATCATTGATGCAAGTGAAGTGTCTTTTAATTGGATTCATTTATCAATGTGCAGCATAGAGGAAAAATTGATGGTAAAAACAACAACTGGAAAATATATTGAGACTAATAGAAACAAGAATAGTAAAATGCAATTTTTCTCGGCAGCAAAGCAAAAAAAAAAACGATTTAGAAAATGAACAAACTAGGATATTTGCTTTGATTGTTTTGTTGTTTTTTGTATTTGTTTCAGCGCGCTCACTTCCAACGCTGCCACATATGAGCGCCGAAGCGAATATTCAAATATTCAATACACTTTAGTGCACTACAATAACAACAACAAAAACAACAGCAGTGGCAACAATACATAAACTGACATGTAAATGAGAGCATACAAATATGTGCAAACGTATGTGTGGTATGAGTGTTGGTGTTTCTGCATGTCCTGCTTTCAGTGCACTCAACATCAGAAGCATGTCCTGTTTAATTACGATGTATTTTTTATTCTGGAGCGATAAAAAATTAGACTAAAGAGAAATTATATATGTATGTACTTGTATGATGGAAAAAATACAGCGAAAAAGCATTGAAGGCAGCCATAAAGCATTTTCTGCGCTTCACTTTGTACTTTCCAATTCAATTATTTTGCCGCAAAACATGCACATGCTAATGTGTAGGTGGGGTGGGTCGGTGCAGGCGCTAGTTTGGCGGGGGCTTTTTGAAAAATTAAAAGAAAAATAACAAAATCTTTTGATCAAAAACAAAAAGCGTGGAAAAAATTGAAAGCTTGAAAATGAACGAATCAAGCGCGATGGCCAAGCTCACACAACAACACATAATAAACGTACGATATGTACATTAGGTTGGGTCGATTTTCTATTGGGGAAAATAGAAGGCGTTATTGTTAATATTTGGCCACTAAAGACTAAAACAAATCTTTAGCGCGATAACCAGAAATTGAACAACCGGCCCTTAAGGTAATGACAAATGTGGAGTAAATATACAGAAGGAAAAAAGTATCAAGATAAAGATCACCATAAAGGTAAAGGAAAAGATAAAAATAAAAATGAAAAGATATAAATAAAGATAAAATTATAAAACGATAGAGACAACGGTAGAGATAGACAAAGTCATAGAGATAAAGAAAAAGGTAAAACTGAAGGATGAGATATATTATGTTACGTTATGTTATGTTATGTTATGTTTTGTTATGCTATGTTTTGTTATATTATGTTATGTCATGCTATGTTATGTTATGTTATCTTGTGCTATGCTATGTTATGTTATATTACGCTATGCTATAATATGTTATGGTACTTTATATTACGTTATGTAATTTTATGTTATGTTCTATTATGTAATGTTATTCAACATATTTTATGTACGCTCATATTCTTAGATTACCACAATTAAGGGTTGTGGCCAACCTTTTCAACTGAGGGGTGACAAATGCAAAAAAAAAAACGGTTTGTTCGATACAAAAATCCGGTTTATTCGTTATTCGAAAAATCAAGAATTCAAACAAAAAAAAAGGTCTATAGATATCCAGCGAAAATGGTAGAAATCGGTTTGGAAAACCCGAGTCAAACACCCTAGTACTTACTGAAGTGAAACGCGGTGTATATAGCGACAAAGGTAAATGTGTATTAAATACATAAACATATGCACAAATATGACCAGCTCAGGTGGGTATGCTAGCGCCACGCTCTCAGGATTTGCTTGCGACTGTTGTTGTTATTATTTTGTTGTTAGTTGCTTTAAGATTTTTTTCGTCGTATTGATCAGCGTTATATAGACGAAACATAACGGACGCAACATAACACGCTATGCTGCAGCGTTTGGAGTTGTCCCCCCAATCGCTTTGAATATGGAGACTGAAATGAAGATATTGGCAAATATGCTGGCTACCATCGGCTTCCCACCAACATTGCTATGTGCGTCCGAAGCAGACACCAGCACACTGGTTCATATGCATGTGTGTTAGTTGTTTTTTTTTTTAATGCTGCCACACATGCCACATTCTTCGTTGCCACAGTTTTTTGTCTTTATACCAAACTACTCTCCGCCTTTGCTGGTTTTTTATTTACATATTTTTCGTTTTGTTTTTTTTTTTACCAACTGATAGAGATTTTAGAATTGATGAACATTCATTTGTATCGAATATTTAGTTGAATCGCGTTGGAGAGAGCGCAGCGGTTGCTGGTCGGTCAGTTGCCACAGCGACTGGAAGTGCTCATATAAGCGCAGTAGGATGCTGGCGTTTCGTTGGTTGGTGGTAGTGGTGGCGAAAGGAAGCATACAAAAACTAATCGCAAAGTGGGCAAAAAATGCGCCAACATTCATATTTTTTACGACTAAGGCTAGCGAAAGCTTGCTGCATCGGTGTATATATGTACTTGCGCTGCTGCTCTGGCTCTTATCGGTTATTGGATATATGTCCATATGTATGTGTGTATGTTGCAACGCCAGCAGCAGAAACGAAAGATGAAAAGGCAAAACGAAAAAATAATGAAAACCAAAGAGAAGCAGAAAAAAGGACGAACACCACCATATCCTTTTGTGTGGGCTATAGTAATTAACGTGCAACACCGCAGCACACGCACACACATTTGCGCAAAGAAAAAACGCCCACATGTGCATGTGCATGTGTGTATGTATGTATGTACGCTCATGTGCATGTGATTGATGAAAAATGCGGCAGGACAATGAAAGGTAACGGGAAGGTGAGCGGCGTAAGAGCGGATCGTACACTGCAGTTTGCATGTCCTTGTTGTGTACTGTATGTATCCAGGCGCACCCGCACTCCACTTTGTCACAAGCATATCGCAACATATTCCCCCAATACCCATATGTGCACGCTTGCACCCAACGCTGCCATTGGTTAGTTAGTGCGGCTTTTATCGATGAGCGTTTGGCAAATAGCAACAAGAACAAATAAAAGAAATCGCCAATGTTTTGCATATTAAACGAACGTAAGCAGCGACGAATTGGATGCAGGACTACAAGTGTACGCATACATGCGCCACTGCCTACAAATTTGTACATATGTATGCATGTATGCGCTCACAACCATGGCAAATGCAGCAGCTTACGGGTTTGAAACAAATGAGCAGGAGCACAACGATTATATTCAGGACCATCGTCAGTCATTAGAATGGAATGGGGGGGGGGGGGATCGAGCAGTTTGAGTAGCGGAAATGAAACGGCCGCATTGCGCACAAGGTGTACTATTTGGTCAGTGTCGCAATGTAGAAAAAAAAGCACATGCAAAAAAGAATGCAATATAATCGCACCACATGTGTATGCAGCCACATATCTATGTAGGTAGATATCAGCCCATGCGAGTAGAAAAAGTTTGATGCGCTTAAAATGCCTCCCCCAAATACATATATAGCAGAAGCAGTTGCCAAATTGCACCAGCATATCAGCACGTTGTGACGGCCGCACACAGCTTTGCATTCGTTCTATAGGGCATGAAGGCATGCTGCTGGCTCCGATAGGCTGTGCACCCACATCGTTAACATCCTGGTGGCCGGACTAACGAGCATCGTGTATTGCGCCAACCAACTACACATATGTATGAACATACCATACACACACTTAGTAAATATTTTGATTTTTATGCATGTTATGGATGTGTGTGTTAGTGCCGTTTTGTGCCTCATGCGCATCGCATCGCATTTAGTGTTGGACAGCACTGATAGCTAATGGATTTTGATACCGATTACTTGAATTGGTTGAAAGAAATTTAGTAACCCGGGAAAGTTAATGCGATTAAAATATGTGTAGATAATTTTCCATCATTGCAGTGAAATACCCAAACAACCAGTAAACACTCTAAAGGAGTAACTGTGAGGCCGTCAAGGCAGACGCTATCAGCAGAGCATTTAAGAGACCCGATATCATGTAGTTTATAGCGGCATAGGTTACACTGAGGGAAAAAAATATTAAAATCAAATAGAAACGTAATTGATCTTACTATAAACGTCAACGAAAGTACTGTATATTGGTAAATATTCAATTCAATTACGCGCATATTAAAATGACCACGTTCGTACTGAAAAGGCATCCGTGAAGTGAATAATCAAGACAAAAACTAAAAAAAAAATTTTATTTGCATGTTGCCTGCAGTGGAATTTACCCGACCATCTCCGGATATCAACAACTTGTGGCAAGCATATTTGCGCACTCAGCTACACCCAGGCATATAAATTTGCTTGCAAATGTTGAATATCCATCAACTCAACAGCACGCGATTTGTACGGATAAAAATGTACATATGTACTATGTATGGATATGTTTGTTGTCACTGCTCTCAGAGCGGCGCTCTGCATGCTTGGGGTGCGTATGTACACTCATATATATACTCATATGTGGACAGTCAAATACGTGCTTAATAAATTTTGTATGAAAATATTATTTTTAAATACGAACATTTTTAAACGATAATCAAACATAAAGTATTCATTTTTACTATGCATTATTTCCCTCAGTGTAGGTTAGGTGAGGTTATCTCGGCTGTCCTCACCCCACACAGTTTGTTATCCTGCCTTATTATCCTGCACGTAGACTCCGCAGACCGTCTTATATTTGCCCGTTTGATAAAGTTATTATCCAGCTAGACTTTGCAAGAAGATAGCGGAATCCCCACATTACGAGCTGTACTGATTGCAGACCGCAAGGTTTCTTCCCTTCCTAGTTCATCTGCGAGAGTACGTCTACATTTCATGAAAATTTTCGATTTGTCACAATTAAGTGCCTTAATAGCTGCCTGGCTATCAGAAAAGACTTTACCGCTTTCAGACTAATAAGATATCGTTTATTGCTGTTAGTTAAACTTGAAAAGCGCTACAGAGATCTGGTAGACGAAAACTTATGCTAAGAAAGAGTTCCTGCGAGTATTCCCCCCTTAGGGTTCGAAATTTCAGACTTTGGTATCGATACTGAGTACTCATTCTGGCATCGAGCTCATGGTATCGATACTCTAAAAGTATCAGGGAAAAAGTATCGATACTACTCAGTATCGGACTCATTAAAATACGTATTTGGGATACTAAAATTATTTTATTCTTCAATCTTATATCTAGTTATTTCCTGAAATTAAAACAATAGAAATTTAAAATATTTGATTTTTATTTCACTGCAAAACTTACTTTCACGTTAGAACTAATTTTAACGTTAAATGTACATACATACATACACACACATATATATATACTTTCACGAATTTCAAATTTTATTAAAAAAAATTTGTAAATTTTTTGGGTTGAATTTTTGTATCCTATTCAATTTTAGTATAATAACGTGGAAGTTTGAATTTAAAGTCAACGGTAGAAGGCTACACGTAAACTTCAATAGGTTACAAAACTGCATACCCAAAAAGTTTCTAAAAATTCTGCATTTTCGTGAACTTTGCGTAAAGTTTTATGGCCTTATTTATAAAAAATAAAAAAGGTATATAAACTGAAAAATGTCATTTTACTAAGCTCTTTAAACCTACTTTATTTTTTATGAATAAGGCCATTAAACTTTTACTTATTTGGTTTATGTTATGCAACAGACTACACGCAATTTCAGTTTATTTTAAGTGATTGACAAAATTGAATGCTAGTAATCCATATAAGCAAAGAAAATTGGGTTGCAAATGGAAGAAAAAATTTAAAAAGTGTGTTTTTAATAAGTATTCGATACTACGAGTACTTTGCAAAGTATCGAGTAAAATCACCAAATAAGGTATCGAGTATTAAAGTACTCATTTTTATACCCTCAGTATCGATACTTACTCAATATCGATAGTATCATTCGAACCCTATTCCCCCCTTCCCCAACTTGGAGCCGTCAGTGTCGATGGCTGGTGAGTCAGAATATGAGATCAGAACCGAATCCTCTTCCCTTTCACGCCTTGAGGGGAAGTGATTTTTTAGTCTAGTAGGCGGAACTGTGTAGTCCAGGCACCTAAAGTCTACTGGAAGATCTTCCAAAATTCTAGAGTGAAGGAACCTGGTGCCACTCCATTTGTTCAGCGCATTTAATCTAAAAGCATTACAGCTTGCCTGTAGTTTACCATATAAGTCCACAGGTAGAAAGTTTCGATGATAAAGCTCGTACCCTTACATGGTATTTATTGATTTCTTGCATCATTCTTCTATATTGCGCCGCCAAGTTAACTCTGTGTCAAGAATAACGCCGAGATATATAACTCACCGTTTTTGTCAGATTGGCACTAAGGCTGGCTTCTTTGGACCAGGTGTCCACGACGCGTAAGTCACTTTGAACTGAGTCACATAGAACTTGGGGGTGCACACAACTGCCGCGAGGGCAAGATCATCCGAAGCGTTGTTGGTCTGATGGTGTAATGTAGTGCAGCAAATGCGAAGTGAGGGGAGAGAGATAAAACTTTCGCTTAGGGTGGTCAGTTCTAATTTGGAGAGTATTGGACGAAAATGTATATTCGGACCGTAGGTAAATCGAATATCAATATGACGAAGATGCCATTTCATCTGCGAAAAGCTAAATTTGAGAAAAAAGAGCGGACTGGCGTAGCGAGGTCAACAGCTTTTACCACGCTCTTTCATTTGGATCTGGCGCTACATAAAATCGGTGCCTGTCTCCTCTTTATCTTTTTGAAGTTTTTTTGTAGACCTTAGCTGTAAGTAATCTGGTTGCATCTCATTCACCCTCTAAAATGATCGGAAGTTCTTTCTTGCCAACCTGGATTAGGTTAAGAGTTTCCTGATTAAGTACATGCGAGCTGAGGTGGGTTCTGATACCAAGCTCGTTTGTGACTACGATTTTCGTCTCAGTGTCCGACTAATTAGCCAGGCCGGACTGCAACTGTTTCGGTAAGGTTATTGTTGCTTTGTGGAGATTCGTTGAATTTAGGATATATCCGTTATGATGGACTTCACTACCCAGTACTGCTTTTGTGTGGACATGTGTGTATCTTACTGGCTAGTTTTTTTTTCAAAGATAAAGTCGTGACCTTCACTGTCAGTTAATCGTCGGTGATGGGAAATAGTTTGAATCCTCTGGAGTAGCAGTACCACTAATTAAGGTCTTCTGCTCAAATGAAAGTGCGCTGTGTGTTAAATAGGCAGTTAACGGTTATCATTGGAAAGCGTCGATATCTGCAAGCCATGTTTGCTGAACCTAGAATATATCTGTGAATGCACAGGAACCGATTACCAACTACTCATCGTCTAATTTGCAACAAACCTAAGAATGCATATAACATTGAGCATGCACCCCATGCGGCACATGAGTACACTACCAACCAGCTGGCTACACCAAGCATACGTACGTGCCCAAATGCAAAAAAGGCGCAATAACGGCACCAATGTGCCAACAACGGTGATACAACAGAAATCCAAGCAACAACACAGTAATAACAACAAAAACCGAAACGCTAAAAATGGGCGAGAACTGCATTGAACGCATTGACTTGGTGATAGACGCACACCAAACCGTTAAAATGCGGCACGATGACCAACCAACCAACCAAAGTCCACCTTCGATGATAAAATAAAAATAGGCAGATGAATTGCCAATCGGGAGAGTGAAACAAGAGGGGTCGTAAATGAAATTTGCAACTGGTCTTGGGACCAGGGGAAGGGAATCGAATGCAGCGATTGGGAAATGACGAGGCAAGTAAGGTGGAATATATTTTGGTTGTAGATATGTGTGTAGTTGTGTATTTAAAAGTCTCTCTAGTTATAACTGCATACATATTGAGAAGCAGAAAAGGTAGCTATGGCCAATATATTTGCATGCCACATACATATAGTATGCATGTGTAGTATAGTATAGTTTAGTAGCACTAAAATATCTAAACAGCCAAAGGTTTTGTTTTAACCAGCTCATGTCCAGCGCACACCCACACTGGCCAGCGAAGAGTTAAAACTATTTTGCCAAATAAATTTGAATTTTATGTCAACAAATATTTAGCAATATGCCATTTTTTATGGCTTTCAAACATGCAACATAAGTTTGCACAACATTTTGGGTGCTTGTAATTGTATAAGTGGCACACACACATACTTAGGTGAGGAATGAATATTGCCGAGTAAGGTAGCCAAAAATTTAAAATATCGATTATTTTGTTAACCTCAGCGATGTGCCACTCTCTACTTATCATCCCTATTGTGATTTTTGTTATTGCTTTAGCTGAATATTAATAAAGAAAAGTGACTCCAACGGCGACCGAACTGACGCTGGTTTGATGAGGAGCGAAAAATGCCAACAACTAAGGTTGAGTAAATAGCAATTGTTGTTAAAATGATGGCCAGCAAATGCTTGAATAACTCCAAAAACAACAAAACATTATTTGGCAATAAAAGGCAGACGTAGAAAAAACGCCAAACGGTACCGAATGCAACTTATCGGCAGGAGTTGGAGCAAAATTTGAAATTTCGCTATTGAAAACGGTCAACCAAAAGCTCAGCTCAGCTTCGATGGGTATGCGGGTGGCTGGAGTACCCATTGCGGTGGCGGGAAATGCTTGTAAAAACATCAGCATCCGTTATTGATATTCCAGTGATGTGTAGCTGCCACACCAGCGCCGTAGAGCGCCACACGTAAACGGAAACTGAAAAGCTGCCAGTCATTCAATGCCACCAACAGACAGAAAACCTATAACCAAGCAACAAAAGGTAACAACACAAACAACAACACATAAACATTTTGAAGCGAAAGCACAAAAAAAAATGGAGTTAGCAATGGAAGTACCGACCCGCAGGATGTGGTAGGGATGTGGCCTTCGCCGCCGCCACCGATGAGTAAAGGAATTTAATTTTGATAAAGGTAAAAATTCATTTTTGGTAAAGGAAAAATATTGACGATACATCAGAGACCAACTGGCGACCACAAAAAAATTCTGTCAGTGCGCAACCGAGCGCAATGAGCGACAAGGACATAAAAAGCCAGCAAAAGATGGAGGCGAGGAAGTGTATGGGTAACAATTTTGAATGAAGCAAAAATCGCTCTCAAAGTATTGGAATTTATATAGACTTTTTTTATATAAACTGCTCGACAGTGTTGTCTCGTTACCTTACAAAGCAACTTACACTTCTGCGCCTGCACAAAAGAAGAACAAAAGAAACGTTAATGTTGAAGAATTACTAAGTTCAACGAGAATAAACTAAAAAATTTATTTTTTCTTGCAAGTTAAGGACATTAATACTTTACTCGGTATTTCTTGTAACTAGTGCATAAATGTGTCGCACAGTGTTTCTACTATATGCAGGCAGTTGAATATAGCCTAGAGCACTTTAATTTCAATTAGGAATAGGGGATTATGAAATTTGGATATGATGGGATAATTTCCACGCCCTCCACTCTTGTGGGCGGTAACATTAAATTTCATTCGATTTCGATTAAATTTACTTTGTACTCTCTAAGGTTGTTTTATTAAAAAACCTTAAATAAAAAATATTGAAAGGATTAGATCACTATAGCGTTTACAACCCGTAAAAAATTTAAGCCCCATCATTAAATGTGAAAGAATTTTAGTTAATTTTTGTTTTCTGCTTTCCACTCCGATCTCCAGTTTCACCAACCGATTTTAAAATTTATCAGACTGTTAAAATGTAAAATGAAAATTTTTCTGAGATAGGGTGTTTTCGACCTGTCTGCCGATATAGGTCGATCTTCCACTCAGCCATCGAAATGTTATACATACAATTATGGAGATGTAAATATTCTCTTGTTTCAAAATGTTTGGCGTGATTTTTTCAGAGAATCGAAAAATTTGGAAAATCGAGAACTGCATATATGTTATCGAAAACAACATGAAATTCTTTACATTTCCAAGTAAAGTTTTTGATAAAAAAAAGAGAAAAATACCAAGTGTGTGATAGATACCTTCACACGAATAATCCGTGACACTTAGGACCGTTTATTAGACTGCCTGTTATAGATAACTGATACTTTGACTACCTGTCAAATTTGTTGCTCACATCATCACATCAACAGGCAATCGATAAAAAGTTGATAAAGCAAACCGGCCGTCAATTTTCAGTAGGCAGTCGAGAAAATGCCCTTAAAAAATTGATTAAAGCGGAGAAAGAAACACTTACTTTAATGGGTTCACCGCTAAATGCAACTAAACTGATCAGTCGATATCTTGCCGATTCCAGTATTTTGTTTGGACATGTACCGTTTGTAGAGAGCTGTACCGTTGCTGACTAAAACTTGAACTAGTGATTGTGGTTTTCTTTCCTGAGTATGCTAAGTTGAAACACTAAAAATGGCTTTTGCGCTGGTAGCGTGGTTACCTCCGTCCCGTTAAAAAGCTTGCAGATATCAGAGCACGTTCCAGCTTTTATAAGCTTTAAGATTTTGTTTGTAGGTCGACTTTTGCCATGGCCTCGTTCAAATGAAACTATGGGAACACGTAAAAGTATTATACAGGCGGTCGTCGTGGTCGAGTAGTTAGAGGTACACACTATCTCTCCGTAAGTCCAGGGTTAGATCCCTTGGCCAAGAAGCATCCAAACAAAGAGTTTTGCTATATTTTGCTGCATTGAAAACCCTCCGAGTGTATTTCTGCCATGAAGAAGCTTCTCATAAAACCCATTTTCCCTTCGCAGGAGGCCTAAATTGTAGGTCCATGCCCTTTGTGTGACAACATCAAGACGCACACCACAGAACAGAGAATAAACTGGGCCAAGCACTAGAAAATGCGTAAGCACTCGGCACTCGGAACCAATCCTACTCAAGAGCATAATTGCAGACATTGCGCTTAAGGCTGCCGCAGTTCGCTTCGCCATCAGGCTAAAAAGCTGAGGTGGTTTTTCTTAAACCCGGTGTGCGAGCACTCGGCCAATCATTGGAAACTAGTAGTTTAGTATTTGTAGCATGATCTATGAAGGTGAGTGAGGAACGCCTTCTCAAATCACTTTATTTGTCAACGCTGGACAATTTCACATTATGTACTCGAGCTTTTCTTTTTTCATTTCTCACTTCCTACAGTTATCACTAGATACCAGACCCATTTTAAAGGCGTGGCAAGCTAACAAATTGTGACCAGTAGTGAAATCCGCAAGAAGCATAAATTCGTTGCTTGATAGGTTAAGAATAAGTTTTGCCAATTTCACATCCTGTGACATAAGCATGGCCCTCTATACATTGTATCCACGTTGTTGTGATCAACTTTTGTTGTTTGTAGCAGTATTTCTTTTGGTAGAGCATCCACCCTTTCGTTTCCCTCTATGTCCCCATTGACAAGTACCCAGTACAACTTAATTTCTAGGACACTTTTTTAGGTTGTAGTATTTGATAATATGGATTTTATGGCTGCTTGATTATATACAAATTAATTAGTTTGCTCTAAGAATTGCTGTTGTTGAGAAGCTCTGGTGGTTTTTTTCACCGCCGTGCTTTCAGTTTGGAAGATGCCATTTTTATTCCTAATTCATTGCAATAGACATCCGTACCTACGACTTCTGTTGTTTTTGAACCAACGAGTGAACTCGTGAACTCTACTTCCTGCTTGCTGAACTTTATGTTTCTTCCCATCTGGCCGGAAAAATTACTATCACCGTATGATCCACTCTGTAGCATTGAGCCTCATTGAAATTTTCAGTGTTATGTTTTTACCAGCGAGATCTGCTCGAGGTATGCAGAATGACGCTCAGCATAGCTGTCAGCGAAGTCCTCAAAGCTGTTGTTATTCTTATTTTCGATACCTTTTGCATACATCCACCGTATAACAATATTGGTTGCATAATCGTATTGAATGCCCAATGGGTTAGATTGTGTGTGTCGATCCCATTCTCACGAGACTTTTCAAAGATTTCGCTTATTGTGAATACCTTGTCTATGGTGGATTTTCCATGTCTAAAGCCACACTGATAAGGTCCGATCAGTTCGTTGACAGCTCCAGGCTTTCACACAACCCACTCGTTAAGGCCTTGTAACCTATGATTAGACGGCTGATCCCGCGGTAATTGGCACGTTGGCGGGGTCGCATATCTTTTAAATTGGTCAGAGCACACTTAAATTCCAGTTGTTGGACATCTGACCATATTCCGCATTACAGTTGATGTTTATGTCTAAGCAGCTCCTCCCGTACTTGATAGCTCGGCTTGCAGGCCATCAGCTCCAGCAGTTTTGATGTTTTTCAGCGGCAGTGGGAGATCGATTCCATCGTCATCGACTGGGTTCTCGGGTTCGTCTTCTCCATTACTTTTAGTGCTGCTTCCAAGTAATAGGGTGGGAAAGTGTTCCCTCCATAATTTAAGTACGATCTGGATATCGGTCACTAGTTCACCATTACTGTTCTTACAAGAGTTCGCCCTAGTCTTGGAACCTTCTGTAAGCCATCTAACTCGCTGATAAAATTCTTGGGCACTTTTCCTGTCGGCCAGCATTTCGAGCTAATCGTACCCACGTATGTATATCGGCCTCTCTCTTCTTATTGCGTCAAATACGCCTCCCTTTCATTTAACGGCGCCACATGACTAGCGTTGTGACCGACCGCAGCGTAGCCCTGCAGGCGGAATCTTTTTGAAGTGAAACTTCTTAATCGAGTTCGGAGATGGTTGCGTTAAATATTTAACACCAAGCCATAAAATCTATATCGTTCGATCGATTTATAAAAATGAGGTGTCACATGAAAGGCCTTGTCCTTCGGGTGTGCAACATAGCTTTAGTTCCATGAAAGGAGTTGCCACATGTTAGATAAACGAATTCAAAATTTCTCTGCCACAGAGGGTTGCGTTAAATATTTAACACCAAGTCATAAAATCTGTATCGCTCGTCCGATTTTCAAAAATGAGGTGTCACATGAAAGGCCTTGTCCTTCGGGTGTGCAACATATCTTTAGTTCCATGAAAGGAGTTGTCACATGTTAGATAAACGAATTAAAAATTTCTCTGCCGCAGAGGGTTGCGTTAAATATTTAACACCAAGTCATAAAATCTGTATCGTTCGTTCGATTTTCAAAAATGAGGTGTCAAATGAAAGAGCTTGATCTGTAGATGTGCAATATAGTTTTAGGTGTTTAAAGGGTTGCCATATATACGAAAACCAAATTCAAATTATTTATTAATTATCCCAATATGGGTATCAAAAGAAATGGTTTCGAATAAAATGTATTTTTTAGCTACATGTAGGAGGGTTGCCACCTGTTTCAAAAGTCAAATTTAGTTAAATTATAAAATAGTCTTATGCATAAAATACTATATAGTAAGCGTGAAATGAAAGGGCTTAAAGAAACACCATTAAAATATTTTTGAGGTGCTTGAAGACTGTGCCACCTGTTTAAAAAGTTAAACTCAAATAATTGAAGTGAATCTTATTATTACAGCTCCGATATGTTTGCGATATATTTTTAACGCCACGGTAAAGGTAGTATATGGCGGGTATAGAAAACGAATAGCTGCGTTAAACGCCAGTTGGGCGGGGAAAGACTAATGCAAAGACAAGAATATAGACAAAAACAAAGATAAAGATAAAGAAAAGATGAAGATGAAGATGAAGATGAAGATGAAGATGAAGATGAAGA
>NW_023461186.1:0-28162 GCF_013731165.1 Rhagoletis pomonella | reverse complement strand
TCATGCGATCGTAAATGCTCTTCTGCTTTCGCTTTAATTTGGGAATCCTTGATTGGGAATAGGAGTTCACAATAGTAATGATAATTATAATCATAATAATTATTATCTCATGTTATTCAAAATTTCTTTACTCGCAATATACGTAGTAGGCCTTGGCGACTCCAAACGAAATTGCTTACGATTAAAAGTTAACTGATTTATAATGCTAGGGAATGGTGTCAACAATTTTATGTTTTCATTAAGTATTTTTTAAACAGCTTTCATGCGATAGTTTTTTGTTTTCGGTACTCTTTTATCATTTTGTTATTTGTTTCAGTAGTTTTTAGCCGACTTCAAAAAAAGGAGAAGGTTACCAATTCGTCGGATTTTTTTTTATGCATGTTACCGCATAACTTTGGACCACGTCAACCGATTTCCAGGTGATCCCATACTAATTTGGTTTAGATCCGATCATTGGATCATGAAAAAATTAACGGTACTATTACACTTTTATATGAGAATTGGAGTCGGTGTGTTGTTTTCTTAAAAATTACTTGTTTATGAATTTTTTACATTAAGTAATTTGTGCACCAGCTCTTCGTTGATAATATGATCACTTCGTTTGATAAGATGTTGTAAATTCTATATTTATTTACAATGTTCGGATTTTGGATAAGTGGAAAGATTTAAAAAAATTCCCTAGTAAAGCTTTCCCAAATACTTTTCGTTTGGAACCAGTTATGTAATATTTCATTTCATTTCAATATTTTCAGTCTTTACTTTTAGATAGATGATAATCCTATAAAAATATTTCCAAATCAAAACCATATTGTTCCTCAAACATATTTTCGATTGTAAGTCTTCTTAAAACTCTTTAGTTTGATACCCACATCGCAATATTTCATTTATTTTAAACGGCCCACCCTAATGATTAATAATATAGGTACATATGTACGCATACATGTACACTAAAGTGGTCCAAAAATGAACGAAAAGATGTTTTTTTTCCATATAAAATACATGGAAAACTTTGAGCGCTTTGAGCACTACCTAAATAATGTTTTATTTCAAAATAAAAAATAAGGGTATATTTTTTATATATAACAATCCTAGGGGGTGGCGGCATTAAAAATCCGACCTTATTTTTTTGGACCACTCTAATGTACATATGTATTTATTAGAAACTGTCATAAACTTTTCCCGCCAAATTAACTATTTTTTAACTTCCCCTCCAAACAGTTTTACTGCTTTGAGGTTGAACTCAATTCTATTGAAAAGAGCGCGGGTACTTATTTTCCCGTATTCAACCAGGAACGGCCGTCAGCCACCAAACATCGTCCGTACCCGCTCTACATTTGTACATATCCATAAAAAAATAATAATAAATCAAACATATTTGACAAGGGACTAATTTTTCGTTGGTTTATTTATTTTATCGCTTTATATTGAAAGTACATTGGTGCAAAATACTAAGCTTTCGAGTTAAAATTTTCAAAAAGGTGGCAACTCTCCTCAAGAATATTTCCAACAGTCATCTATCTTAAACTTCCTTAATTTAATACCTATATTTTAATAAGTCATTTATTTTATCAATTATGTAAATTTAATTCAATTTTCAAACAGGTGGCAACCCTCCTCAAATATATTTTCGGCCGTAAACCTTAATATTGAAATACTTCATTTATTTATTTTTGTAATATAAATGATCCTGCTATGATACCGAACAATGCAAAAAGAAAATTATTCAAATCAGTTCAGCGGTTCTCGAGTTTCGATGACCGTGACAAAGGAACACAACATTTTTTTATATATAAATATAGATTTCTAAATCAAGATTTTTAAATGCCTTTAGTTTGGTATCGAGATTGTAACATTTAATTTATTTTACCAATTTAATTGAGATAAAATTTCAAACAGGTGGCAACCCTCTTCCAAGAAACTTTCTACTGTAGGACTTTTAAAAACTCTTTAGTTCGCTACCCACATTACAATATTTCATTTGTTTAATCAATATAACTGAGTTAAAATTTTCAAATAGGTGGCAATCCTGCACAAAAGTATTTCCTAAAGTTTTCTTTCCTCAACCTCTTTAATTTTATACCAATTATATTGAGTTAAATTTTCAAACAGGTGGCAACCCTCCTCAGGCATATTTTCGGCTATAAGCCTTCTTAAAAATCTAAAGTTTGATACCCAAATTACCGTATTTCATTTATTTTATCAAAATAACTGAGTTTAAATTTTCTAAGATGTGGCAACTTTACTCAAAAACATTTCCAGCAGATATCTTTCTTAAACTTCTTGAATTTAATATGTATATTGTAATATATCATTTAGTTTATCAATAAAATTGCGCTTAATTTTTTAACAGGTGGCAACCCTCCTTTAAAATATTTTCGACTGTAAGCCTTCTTAAAATTCTTTAGTTTGATATCCACATAGCAATATTTAATTTACTTTATCAATTTAACTGAGTTAAAATTTAAAAATTGGTGGCAACCCTTCTCCAAAATATTTCCAACAGATATTTTTCTTAAACCTCTTTAATTTGATACCCATAATGTAATATTTCATTTATTTTATCGATGTACTTTAGTTAAATTTTCAAACAGGTGGCAACACTCCTCAAACATAGTTTCGGCTATACGCCTTCTTAAAACTCTATAGTTTTACACCCACATGGTAATAATTCATTTATTTTATCAATTTGTCTGAGTTAAAATTTTCAAATAGGTGGCAGCCCGCGTCAAAAATATTTCCAGCAGTTATCTTTCTAAAAACTCTTTAATTTGATACCCATATTGTAACAATTTATTTATTTTATCAATATAATTTTCAAATAGGTGACAAGCCTCCAATTTTTTACGATATCATTGGTTCTGGTATTATACCGAACAATACAAAAAAAAATTATTCAAATCGGTTCAGCCGTTCTCGAGTTTTGACGACCGTGACATACGAACACAACATTTTTATTAATATAAATAACGTCTTGTCCGGCTATTTGGTAAACAGGTATGTAGGGCTATCAATTTAAAAAATACATCAGGTTTTAGTTGAGATATTTGCCTTTGATAGGGCTGCCAGACGTCCCGGTTTTCCGGACATGTCCCGGTTTTAGACTATGTGTCCCGGTGTCCCGGTCCAACCTTAAAATGTCCCGGGTTTCGTTCTAGTGTCCCGGTTTTTGATTTGATTGCACAAATTTGAATAAAAGTTAAAAAAAAACACTACAATAAGAGAAAAAACGCGTTGTAATATTCAGAAAAATGTTATGAATTATGAATGAAACATGAATATTTTCTATTTGTTTATCGTTTAAAAATATTCGTATTTAAAAATAATACTTTCATAACACGCACGCGTGGTGTTGATTCAATCTCAACATTTAAATGCACATTTACATGTCTGGCTGTAGCTGATTGCGCGAAGATGCTTGCTACAATTTGCTAATGTCCAGAGGGTCAAGGTTCAATTCCCATTACAACCAGCATGGAATTTAAATATTTGTTTAACTTAATTATGAAAAAGCAATCGGTAATTGCAAATTGCTTCAATTTAATACGGGCGTATTTGAATTGAGTATTTCTCTACTAAATACTAAAATTTGTTGTATACATAAATGTATTACGAGTTGGGTTGGTGCTCCTTCATATGCGTATTTTTTTAATTTAGCACGCTTTTTTAATTCTAAACTTCTTTCGCTCAGTGCACCAGTTATCTTGTTATCTTGTACTTAAATTTTTTTCTTTCATGAAACCTAGACTTATAAGTACGTACAGTGCCGTAAAAAATTATTGGCTCGGAGGCTCTTTCATCAGATCACAATTTCTAATCAGATCTTTTAGAAAATTTTGAAAATGTAGATTTTGAGCCAATTAATATAGTGCAAGTCTGAAGTTGCCAGCAAATTTCGTTGATTTTCAGCATTTATTTTTTTTTGCTGGCAGTGTCTTCCATATAAAAAGAATTATCGAAATTTGTATGGAAGAAACTCTCAGTAAAAACAATACCAAAAATCAACTAAAATTTAATGGGCTGGAAAACTTCATTTCAAAAATTTTTATAAAAAGTCTGATTAGAATGTTGCAAATTTGTACGCAAATTTATTGAATTTTCCCGACTTTAGCACAAAGTTTAAGAGGTCCTCCCTAAAGTGTCCCGGTTTGGCAACAGAGATATCTGACAGCCCTACCTTTGACCACTATGTTCTGTAAATTTCCCAGTACTGCAAAGCTTTTGCCATTCACCTAGGAGTGGCGAGAAGTGATTTGTTTGCTTACGGTTCAAATCGCAGCTTAATTCGTCCGGATATTTATATCCACGTATCCCCTGGGTAGCGACCAAACACCCGTCCCTACCCAATAAAAAAAAAACATGACTCAGATGATATCACCTTCTTTTGATGACAATTACGGCAATCGTATAAAGGACTATGATTTGAAGGTATGCACCTGGAATATCCGGACCCTTAATAGGGATGGTGCCTTTGCCCGGTTGGTTGATGTCCTCGGGAAAATAAAGACTGACATCACCGCCATCCATGAAATGCGATGGACGGGGCAAGGCAAGGAAAGTATGACCGATTTGTCTCAATGTCCGATTTGGCTCATATTTGAGATATAAATATATTGGTAACGGTAGGGGCAATATCTACTATTGTACAAAGAGATCTGCAAGGTGGCGCTGGATTCGAGTTATTGGTAAAAATCGTCAAGTGAAGTCAAGCGGAGACACCAAAGATCTAAGTTAAATTACCACCGTTAAATCGATTGATCAGAACGATTGCGGCCCTTGCTTTACGGCGACTAAACAGAATAAAGACTATTCTTGATAAATGCCTACAAATACAATTGTAAGACTTCTAAGGTACTTCGTTTGAAATAAGTGTATGTTTTTTTTTGGATTTCTGTAGACTAATGATACTCCCCCATTTTGAAATTGCCACAAACTGTACTAAAACTGTACTATACAGGTTCAAGGACGATTCACCATCGGACCAGATAATTGTTGCCACAAAAACTTCTTCACGGACATAACGCTTTCATTAGGTTATTTAAGACGGCCTTTTGACGACCACAAAACCATACGTGAACGTTAATTGTTGGTAAAAACGTTGGGACAAATTTTTAAATAAAAAATTAATTTTGGGCTTGGCGAAGTCCGCAAGGTCTGCTAGTAATAACATAAAAACCGATTTGGTATTTTTTAACTCGTAACTTCAATTCCAGTTCTGCTTAGATACAAAAATTTAAAACCAAACATTTGTCTCTACGGAAAGGCATTGGTGTTATTGAAGAGATTAAAAGTAATTAACTGAAATGGAGGATAACAAATACTTGAAAACAATTAAATTCAGTCTTAAAAAGAAATTAAGGATTCGCATCTTAGTAAACATCTTAAAAAACAGACAACTAAATCGATGCATTATCACCACTGAAAATATTAAAATTTCGAATTCCGTCCAATCCTTGAAATAAACTGAATAAAAAACAAAACATTAAACTGTACTTAGATTTTTTGTTGCTTTTCGAGCATATTACTAATGTGTTAATGTTTATCTAAGCGCTTAAAATTGATTTTTTCCTGCTTATTTCCTTGGGCCCTGCTCATCACACATCACTTTAACTGAAACACCACTTTGTAGATTTTCCAGAATACCGGTTAATCAAAGAAACGCAAAAAGTTCAAATTTTGTGTGCCTGGCATGCATAAACGAAGAAAGTTGTAGGTACTGAGGTAAAATTGTTTTAAAGTGGCACTTATAAAGGTTATAATGTTTTGTTGTAGAGACTTGCATTAATCAAGGAACTGCACGTATTGGGGGTTGCGGTTACCGTCACGAACAAGTGTTAGGCTCAAACTACGAAAAACGCGTTTTTATACCTTATGTCCAGATTGTGAGGGGGTATTCAAAACTCTAAGTATGCATATTTTTGTGCATCGTTAGATCTATAACTTTACCAGTCACACAGTGTTATTATCCCGACGAAATCCTTGAGGGTGGACCTGGTGGGGAACGGTACATGACGGTAGGAGGTTTACAGCCCGATTGCGTATCACTGACAAGTTCACCACAGTCACTTTCATGATAGCTAGTCTTTGTTCGCTATTCTAGCGCTCTTACAAAAGCTTGTTCTGCTGACAGTCTTGTCAGTTCTAGAAAAGGCGCTGACAGCTGTTTATTGTGTACATTTTTGAAATTTGTGAAATTGTGAAATTATGGAGGAAGAAGTTTTAATAATGATACAAATATTTTAAGGTAAACCCGCTCGCTCAATTCGTCCGCCATTGGGATGTTTTTGACGTTTGCTAGCATTTTAAGATTTACTCTCTCGAAATAATTCAAATTTCAAATAAATTCAAAATAAACAAATGAAAATTTATAATTTGAAAATTGATTTATTCAAATGTGGAAGAACTTAAAGTTTTATAGAAGGAAAATGAGATGCTGCTTTAGCGGCTGCGCTAATACCGTTTCTATCTGCAAGCAAAGCAGTATAAAGTTCTTTAAATTTACGCAATTACCGTGTGTACTCAAAACTTGATCGAGGTTGGTGGTGTTAAGGCAGCGAATTTTCCCAAGTGCCTATGTGCGCTAGGCTCATTTTTTGCCACACCACTTGACCCAAGATAGTTCTTAGCAAAAGTGCAGTGACTTGAAGGTTAAATTTGTTTACATGTATGCCAAAATCTTCGCCTCAGCATGTGGGCAGAAATTTATTACACAATTGCTAACATTTATTTATTTACATATGTACATACATACATACACATGTATCTATGAATGTACATTCAAATTTTAATGTTTCGACAGAAATATATTTCTTTGGTTCGAGTGAAAATTAAAACAAACAAATGATATGACGTCGAGAGAAATTTTCAAAAATGCTAGCAAACGTCAAAGTTCCCAAAGCTGGCTCTCAGCGATTGTACCTTATAAATATTTTTATCATGGTTTTAATGTTTGCATTGGCTATGAAAGCCCAGGAAAAAAAGAAAAAATGGATAGGCGCATACAATTGCGAACACTAAGGGATGCAAGCGATCCTTTTGCTCTTCCAGAGGAGGAATTTAAAAAAATTTCCGGCTAAGCAAATTTTTATGCAGGCAGCTCATAGCGGAAATTGAACCGCATGACAATGAAAAATCATCTTTACCATTTGTGTTTAGATTTTTGGCCGCTCTCAACTTCTTCGGTCATGGTTCTAACCAAAAATGTGTGGGTAATAACAATAATTTGCCAATGAGCCAGCCTTCCATTTCATGAGCGATTCGCTCAATCGCTAAATTAGTAGCCATGTGTAAAGCCGGAGAAGTAAGATTTCCTCTCACTGATGATGAATAAATGCGCGCAAAGAGAGGGTAATATTGATATATTAATGAATAAATGGAGATAGTAACATACCTTTTGAATATTTCAGATTCTACGCAAGATTTGGCATCAAGTGCACAGTTGTGGCGATTGATTGCACACATATTGCAATTATCGCGCCAAACTCAAACATTCCGGGGCGACCATTAAGCATGTATATGAACAGAAAGGGGTTTTACAGCATGTTATACACCCCTAAAATAAAATCAATACATTATTTTACAGATATGCGATCTTAGGCTGTAGGTCACCTACATCAATGCCAAATTCTCAGGCGCAACTCATGATTCTGGTATATGGGCTACATCAGAAGTGAGAGAGCATTTTTTGTGAATTGCAAATGGCCAACAGTAGTCATGGCTCATTGGCGACCAAGGCTACCCTCTGGAGCCCTGGTTAATGACCCCTGTTACAAACCCTTCTACAAATGAAGAAAGGAAATATAACAAGATTCACGCCAGTGCGCGAAATTGCATCGAGCGGGCTTTTGGCGTATTAAAAACTCGCTTTAGATGTTTATCTAAGCATCGTGTGTTGCACTATAAGCACGATACTGCGGCAGATATAATAAACTGCTGTGTCATATTGCACAATATTATGCTCAAAGCTGGCTTCGCAATTGATGTTGACGACAGTGAGATCACACAACACGAAACGATAGCACCAGGAGACACTTCTAACTTTGGCAGGGAAGGTGGAAGGATTCGACAAAGATATATTTCTACCTTACATGTATAATGTTAACTTTTTTTAATAACACAGGCCCACAAATAAAGAAAATGTTGTGAACTGGA
Organism: Rhagoletis pomonella; assembly: GCF_013731165.1. Classification (NCBI taxonomy): domain Eukaryota; kingdom Metazoa; phylum Arthropoda; class Insecta; order Diptera; family Tephritidae; genus Rhagoletis; species Rhagoletis pomonella. The sequence goes on along the minus strand of NW_023461186.1, from coordinate 20,014 downwards.
GGGTAGAGCCCACTATTTCTAGGCTTTTGGGGTCGCTGAAAACGATAATGACCATAAAAAATAATTTGAGTTAACCACTTGCCCGCTACCACACCTGGGGGATTGATTTTTCAAACTTTTTATTTCGAATTTTTAGAGAAATTTAGGGTTGCAGTTTTATAGGCCGATAAATTTCAGTACGATAAAGTGCAAAATTTATCGGCCTATAAGACTGCATACCCTAAATCTCTCTAAAAAATCTAAATAAAAAGTTTGAAAAATTAATCCCTCCAGGTGTGGTAGCGGGCAAGTAGTTAATTCAAATTATTTTTTTTGTTCATTATCATTTTCAGCGACCCCAAAAGGTTAGAAATAGTTGGGTCTACCCTCCGGTTCACAACATTTTCTTTTTTTGTGTGCCTATGTTTTCCGAAACAAGTAAAACAACCTTTATGTTAAATTTTTTCATCGAAAACAAAAAACATTTTTTTAACAAATATTTGTCGTTTTTGATATTGTTCGCAAAATATGTAGTATGTATAAATAATACGTGTACCTAATCGGATCAAAAATGCGTTTTCTCCAATAGATTGGCCCCTGGTCCACCTATCGGAAAAAGTATATTATACGTTAATTCAGGAAATAAGTTATCTACGTACCAGATTTCAAGAAAATCAGTTCATAAATACGTTTTTTCGAATAGATCGGTAGGAAAACCACAATCCTTTAACATTCCTACAATCCTTTAACATCTCGTATAGGGCGTGGCACCTCCCATTTTTCCAAGATGCTTATATCAAAATATCACTAATTTTCACCAAATAGTTGCGGAGGTATGACGAAAATAAATACATCCTTTTTTCCCTAGAGGCCACATGAATCTACTGTAAAAATTTGATGAAGATCGGTTGAGCACTTTGGACAAATATAAAACACTCACACACACACACACACTCATTATTTTTTATATACATATGTACTTATTTAATTTATTTATTTCAGTCTTGGAATTTATTTATTTTAGTCTTGGAATATTTGTTATTATGAAGAACATTTTATTTCTTATGAATTTCTTTAACCAGTTCAGTTACGCATTGTTAGACCTTGCAGCACTGTGACCATTTGTTGTTCTCTCTCTGCTCGTGCATTTTCCACTTCTTGCATTTTTTGATCTCTGGTTTTCATGCTTTGCAGCAACATAGAGAACATTTCTTCTGACTTGATTGGTTTTTTACGTGTAAAGATACTTGGAGGGCTCTGTAGCTGCACAACAGAAGAACTTGGATGCGATGGAAGAATATCAGCAGCTGTCTCCCCAATTCCATGTGTGAGGAGCAGCGAAGCACTTGGGCTGATTGCACCTGCAATTCCAGGGCTTGGAGGCAGCGGGGCTCTTGGACCGATTACATCTGTAATTCCAGGGCTTGGAGGCAGCGGGGCACTTGGACCGATTACATCTGTAATTTCAGGGCTGGGAGGTAGCAAGGCACTTGCATCGATTATATCTGTAATTTCAGCGCTAGGAGGCAGCGAGACACTTGGGCTTATAACATCTGCAACTCCAGGGCTGAGAGGCAGTGGTACACTAGGGCTGGGCGTCTCCAAAAACCCAGGGCTAAGAGGAAGTGACTCTCCGTTACTTGCGACTGCAACGCTTAAAGCCCTTACATGTTCCAAACCGCCAACTGCTGCTGTTCCAAATGTGTCCAGCGCTAGCTCTTCGAAGTCACTGAGAGGTCTGTTAGCGGATGGTCCACCACCAGCCAGTCGTTGGTTCATTTTAATGCGTCGCACTCGCGTGCGTAATTGATTTTTCCAATTCCCTAATGTCTGTAAAGAAAACGTAACTATTGATGCACAAAAAGAGTAATATTGCATATATGTATATACAACCTCATTCCATTTGATTGCCGTGCGTGTTGGACCATTTAAGGAGTTCAGCCCTTGTGCTACCTCCTCCCAAAGCAATTGCATACGCCGCGGCTCCTTCGGATTGATTTTTCCTGCTTGGAACTCCGGGTGTTGTCGGCAAAAATGTATGAAAAACTCATCTGCTCTGCGCTGGAGCGTTCAAACTTTACGCACCTACATACATTCATACGTAGCACACATATTATTTCAAAAGAAAAGAAAATAAAGAAGTTGTTATCACACTATCAAAATAATAACACATTTAAGTATTTTTTAACACAAAAAATGTAAACAAACTTACGTATTCTCAGTTGCCATCTGTTTGACTTAACTCACCAGTCAGCTGTTTTGCCGTTCATTGCGTGGTGAGTTTAAAGAGCTTTCAGCTTTTCAGTCATCGAACTAGAATAGCACGGGAGCTTTCAACTGACAACGTCTCTGACATGGCAGCACTGACAAGCAACGCTGTCAGTTTTTACAGAATCGGGCTGTTAGTTTGAGTTAAAGCATTCGTCAGAATCAGCACTTCTCCTTTACTTCAGTCAATACGTCCATCCGACATCACGTACGTAACGTACAGGGATGCCACAATGAAGTATTCGATGCGTGTAAACAAATCAGCTGATTTCTATTGGCGGCAAACGTTCTTATAAATGCAGAAAATTTTTCGGTGTGCCCTTAAAGATTAAATATCCCAAAGCGAAACTTCGAAATGCAAAAAATTGAAATAATAATTATTGTGCTGCTGTTGTTGGAAGCCAGTGAGTGTATTAAGAGGCTTTATGGCAGTCGTAGATGGTGGGTGCGACCTTCCCTGCGGGATCGGGACACACGTGGCTTCTTCACTGCAAATTTTCGATTCCAGGAGGAATTTAAAAACAATGTTAGGATGGAGAAGCAAGTTTTCGACTTCCTCCTTAATTTGATTAAGGAAAAAATTACAAAAAATTCTAATAGGCCATCCATTTCGCCAGAATGCCGCCTATATTTAACGCTCACGTAAGTTTGTATTTATTGTACATATCTATATATAATGTATGTAATATATAAATCTTTGGCATATTATTAAGTTAACTTCTCATGAGATAAGCCATTATCCCTTTAAAGCAATATTTCATTGGGTTCCCAAACAACGATTAACTAGCCATAAAATGCCACAGATATGTACACAAACTCGCATGGGAAACTATTATCGGTTTTTGAAAAATTATGTACCTATGTATATGGGAAAATCTACAAAATAGGTACACCTCAAAAAAAAAATTTTTAATTTTTAAATTTGTGAGCACACCTATGTTTTATATATCATTTTATTCGTATTCTCTTAATAAGTCGATTAATATAAGTGTAATTCATTTTAATCAAGTGCTTCAAAAGTTAGACGAGGAATAAACATGAAATAGAAAACAAAAGAATAAGCTGGGTTCAAATTAAGTTGTTGAAGTTGTAAATTTTGAGCAGAGATTTTGAAAGTTGAACTCACTTAATTGGGACGTTCTAAATTCAATAGCATCCCCCGTTTTACCAGATTGGCTCCGGTTTTCAAGATAACGGTATTTGAAAATTTGATAATATTTTAACTATTTTATAAATAACTCCCTCAGTTTTGAAGGTATTTTACTAAAATTTAGCACATAACGGTTTTTAATATTACCTTAATTATTCCTTAAAATTATCGAAATGGGTGCACTTTAACGTATAGCTCCAATACAACTGATTAATCAGATATGTGTTTTTGCGCTATAACTCTAACTTCATATCTGATTAATAAATTGTATGCGTGCTATATGTTAAAGTGAACCTATACTAAATTTTTACTTATTTAATTGGAGGAGTTATAACGCAAAACTGCAACTCTGGACAATCAGTTGTATGGGAGCTAGATTTTGGAGTTAACCGATTTCGATGATTTTATGAGATAGTGAAGGAAATATTAAAATACAAGCGTGTGCAAAATTTTAGTAAAATATCTTCAAAACTGAGAGAGTTTTTTTATAAAATAGTTCAAATATAAGCAAAGTTTCAAGTACCGCTGTCTCCAAAAGTGGAGACAATCGGGCAAAACTGGGGACGCCATTGAATTTAAAAGGCTCCAATTAAGTAAGAGCAACTATCAGAACTTTTGTCGAAAAAAATTTGATTTGATACCACGCTCGAAATATTCTGGCTACAAGAAGGAGCATAATTAAAAGTACTAAATCGGGGTCTTTAAACACTTCTAGAGAACATCTTTTTGAAGCATTTTACAGGTATATGCAACGTTATAAGGACTAGCAATTATAGAAAGATTTAGATCGTTTCGACATATTTTACAAATGTGCCTTCAATTAAGGTGTTTTTGGAATAAAAATTACGCTCAAGATCGCAGAATATTTTATCTTTAAAAGTTAGTTTATTCTGAAAGCACACCTCTTGCTAAGGTATCACATTATTCGTAATTGTTTGTAGAATACAACACATACTTAAGAAGTTCTTAAAATAAAATGCTTCAAAAACTATACGCGATAAACCGAAAATTTTGAAAATTGTGAAATGTGGAGTTAAAGACTTTGACTTACTTGCCATTTCGTTATTTTGCAATGCACACTTTTCTTACCTACTACATATGAAGTATACACATAAGTGCTAAATGCCCATTAAATTTCAAGTCAGAATATGTGCTTCAAAAGTTATGACATAATTAAGTTTGCCCCTCTTAAAAATTACATAAAGAATTCACTTGTTTTCATTAATTTTTTAAATTTAAACACCTATAATTCAAAAGTTATGCAGCAAGTTGATCCAAATTTTTTTTGAGGCTTCAAGTATACGTCAGTGAATTATATCCAAAAGCAATCAGCTTGATATAGTTTCCAACAGTGAAAATAAAGCTAAATAACACCAAGGTTACCTGTATTTTAGATTTGCCCATATAGATATTTAGCGTATGGGGAAAGTAAGCAGTTTCATTATTCTGCCTTTAAAATAGGGCTCTCCACAATGAAAGCAATCGTTGGAGAGACGTGTGATGTCTTATGGGAAGTACTTGGCCCAATTTATTTATCGGTTCCACAGAAGAATGAATGGAAACGCATTGCCAACGATTTTTATTCAATGTGGGATCTACCTAATTGTGTTGGCGCTATTGACGGCAAACATATAAATATATTTTGCCCGAACAACATCGGTTCCCTTTTTTATAATTATAAGGGTAACTATTCAATAGTCCTTCTGGCAGCCTGTGATGCAAATTATACCTTCACTGCGGTAGATATTGGTGCATACGGTTCGCAAATTGACGGCGGAGTTATGTGGAACTCGAGTTTTGGGCAGCGTTTATATACGGGCCAATTGAATTTGCCGAAAGAAGAAGTATTGCCCGGCACTAGCAACAGTTTTCCACACTATTTTGTTGGAGACTCTGCGTTCCCATTAAAACCTTTTTTAATGAAACCGTATCCAGGTTCGTACAAGCAATTGACTTGTCACTTTAGTTTCATACTATTACTATTAATTCTTATATATGTATTTTGGAAATAATTTGCCTTTGGAGAGGGAAATCTTAAACAAGCGTTTGTCGCGAGCACGCCGAGTGATTGAAAATGCTTTTGGCATTTTAGCAAGTAGATGGAGGATCCTTTTGTCTACCTTGCATATGAGCCCAACATCCGCAGAAAAAATTGTGAAAGCGACCGTACTTCTGCACAATTTCTTGAAGATGCATGATGGAAGTTATTGCCCACCTGAATACGTTGACCAGGATGATGGGAACGTGGTAACAAAGGGGCTGTGGCGCAACGAAATATCCACCCCTTTACAAAAGGCCATAAGGACATGTTCAAACAACGCTTTCAAACTAAGGGATGAGTTGATGAGCTATGTCGTATCCCGCCCAATTCAAAGGACCGAATAAAATAAAGGTTGTCCAATGTAAGCAATGTCTTAATAATTAATATTTAGGTTGCCAAAGGTTCAAAGTGACTTTGGTTGAAATACATTAAGTTTATTTACATTTGTATTCGAAGGAGTAGAATATAAAAATTGCATGAAAATTTTAAATAATATAAGATTTTATAATATTAAAATTACATGAATTAAAACAAAAAATAAGCAGATTTAAAATGCATACTATATATCATTTCATTTCAGGCAACTAACAGCTGGAAACCCCTATGCATTAGTTGAAATTGTCCGCCTAACTACCACCAATAACTTTGAAATTGGATTTGATCCATCATTCTTAGATTAGATAAAAAATTATTATCAATTTACGTTCATTTAAATATAGACATACAGTTGTGAAAAAAATAGAGACAAGAAATGTTGACAAGTTTCGGATATTTTTCTTTTTTTATTAAATGTTTAATAATTTTTTATATAAGTATAACTCAAGATAAAAAACAGCATATAAATTAAATTTTCAAAAGTTGATCAGAATTCGGCAAAATTGTATACCTTGCTTTTATATTAAGAGTTATTCTTTTATAAAAATGATTAAACATTAAATAAACAACAGAAAAAAATCCGAAACTTGTCAGCATTTCTTGTCTCTATTACTTTTTACCACTGTAAATACATATAGTCATGGGAAAATAATAGGGACACGACGTTTTTACCACTTTTCGCTATTCTTATTTTGAATGTTTAATGTTTAATAGTTAGATAGTGAGCTGTATTTTTATAAAAAAAAAATAATAAACATTAAAGAAACAAAAGAAAAACAACCGAAACTGGTCAAAATCTCGTGCCACTATTATTTTTCACATGGCTGTATGTATGTACATTACTTTTATTTCACTTTTAAGGTAACCGTAGTATATTTATTTATTTTAAAATTAAAATTTATTAAAATTTCCTCACATTGGTTACAGATCATACTATAAACAAAATACACATAAATCATAAATTATAGTAGCAGTATATTTTTGGCAATGAAAACATTTTAAATTTTATAGAAGCAACACAGTTTCAAAACAGTTTGTTTATTTGACGAAAACCTGTTAACTTTTTTAAATTTTGTACAAAATTTGAAATGTGAATTCATATGAGTTTTCTTTTAAAACACTGTACAGCACTCGGCTGGGTATTGGACCAAGCCAACTTTTTTAAGAGAATGAGAGATAAGTAAAAAAACATATTATTCTTGTTGTTATTTAATTTTGGTTATTTTTTTTATGAAATTATATACATACATATATTTTTTAACAAAATCCGTGTAAATCCAAGTTTGTGCAATATTTAAAAACGGTAATTTTTAGCCATTTACATTTTGTACTTTGTACATACTCACACTTGGATTTACACGGGTTTTGTTAAAGAATACATGTACATAATTTTATTAAAAATTACCTATATTAATAGCAACAAAAATAGTATTATATAAAAAAAATATAATACATAAAAATATTAATAATAAATATATATGTAATAATAAAATTCTAATATATGCCTTTTGTTATATAAAAATAAGTTACTAGACACTTCAAACTACAGTATATTTTATTTATTACCAAAAACTTAAATGTGTATTTGTACATATATTCATATCACTACACCGTAGTGTAAATCATTTAATTAAAAAGGAACTATCAATTCAGTCACGTTTAAATTACATTGTAATTAATTCAGTTGGAACGTTAATACAGGTACTAATGGCCAATGTACATTACATTGGATTAAATTAAAAGTAAATTAATTTTCCACGCCGTTGTAGGCTAAGTTCAAAATTTGAATTTTTAAAAAGTCTTGATCTTCTTCAGAATGCTTAAGAAGATAAGAATCAAGCACTGATAGAAATTGCGAATTACGGCTTAGTTGTTGTGCAGGTGCTTCAGACTTTTTTAGCCAGTCACTTACAGTACCACAAAGTTGATCTAGCCGATCCTCATCTCTTTTCCGCTTTATAGATCTATTCGAACTGGCGCCTACGTCTTTTTGGCTCTCAATTAATGGTTGTGAAGTCGACCTGCAGTCATTATTCAACTGGTCACACTGTGCAACCTCATATGTGGAATCCTCGACAGGGCACTCCTCAAACAAAACCTCCGATTCAAAGCTAACTTCTTCAAAGGTTTGCTGCTGCGTAGGCTGGTTTTCAACTTCATCGATGATAAATGTGGTGTTTCCGATCGTTCTGTTTAGCGGAAAGATAGTTTAGTGTTTAATATATAGAGCGCTTGTGTTAAACATTCAATTGAAGATAGGGGTTATTGATGAATATGAATTATGCCTTGTACATAGAATTGGAATTATGAACGTCTGGGAACTCAAATATTTTCAGAAGATCTTTGGCAATTCGATGTCACATCGTTACGCTGCTATTTTAGCCAATGCAAAAAGGCCATGAAAACCAGGACCTTTACTCCGTATTGCGATTCGAAAAGCAAATCATTTGGGTTGGAATACTTGGCATTATGAAATTTTATTACTCCGTGTCGCCTTTCGAATCGCATTAAGTTCCTAATCGTAATACAGAGTAAACCCACAGAATAGGGTAATTCGATTTATAATTATATTATATCATAGATTTGGTGTTCATGGTTAATCACTCACTGTCGAAGAGCTACGTGTCGCTGTAGGAAAGTCATCGCATCCATGTACTTCCAGTTACTAGTGTCTTTCGCAGCACTGCCAGAAGCCCCTTTTCCTACGTTGACTTCTTTTAAGTAGCGATCGCGGAGAGACCTACACCGACCTTGACATTGTTCCACTGCCATTTTAAATAATTATTTATAATGAAATCCTTTATATTTTATAAATTTCCACTTACCGCTGGCACCGGCAGCAGCCGCCACATTGTTCCATGCCTTTTCTTTGGCCAGCTTGTTGCGGTAACCCGCAATTGATTTATCGAAGAGACAGGGATGCACTTGTACAGCCTCGATTAAGTTGCATTCCATAGCGAACACAAATAATTCGATTTTATTTTAATTTCGCGCACTCGGTCGTGGAAGTGGCGTGATGTAGAAGAATAGCGAAAATGGCGTTTGACATTTGTGTCGTACTTACTGTACGCCAAAAGTAGAGAGTAGAGTGATTTTCGTCCGGTACGGCAACTCATACGTCGCCTATCTGACGCTCTCTATGCAAACACACAGTCTACTCAACTGTCAGTTTCATCCTTGAGCGGAACGTACGCAAAGTACCCATTCTGACGGGGCCATAAAGTCTCACACTGACGGGGTTAGACTTTCAATGTTTCCTCCTCGTAAAAAAAACATCTGCCGTAAAATGTTAATTAATTAAATCGACGACTAGTCTTATATATACTTTTGTGAACTTCTAGTTACATATGTGTTTGTGTAAAGCGTACCTCTACCTTTGAAGTTTACCTGAAAGCAAAATTCTCTACCCGGAAGTAAAATGCGCCTTACAATTGTAATGCCCTGTACAACTTCCACAATTGAAAGGTCGTTGAGCACATTAAGAAGGGTAAAAACTTGGCTGCGCTCCACAATCAGCGAAATTCGACTTAACGGTAATCATATACATACATCTATACCATGAACGAAAGACACAAGATCACGCGGGACGGAAAGAACGAAAAAAGTTATTTTCTAGCTGCCGAAATCTCGACGCCATTTTTGCTGTAAGAAGTAAACAACGAAGAGAACGGAGAAAACCGCGAAATTGTTGAACGCATGAAAAATCATTTTTATTATGCAAATTCTTCTAAAAATCATGCCGTTGTGTTAAATTATTCTTTATCTTATGTGTACACACGTTGTCACAAGCGAAAATGAAGAAAATTGCAGTAAAAAGCCACCACCAAATTGTAAACAACGAAGAAATGTAAATAAACGGCTAATGTCAAAATCCTTCAACTTTTTTCATTAATGCGATTCTAACGGGCTACTCTCCTGCCCGCGTGATCTTGTCTTTTTGGTTCATGCATCTATACTATTATATAAAATTGATTATATGGAGTACGTTTGTAACGACTTATTTCTCAAAGTACTAAACCGATTTTAATATTTTTTTTTTTTTAAACGAAGCATTTGTAAAAAGACGCAGAGTGGCATACTTATATTTTTTATTCTTGGAAGATAAGCACGCTTTTTTTGGGTGTAAAGTTACAAAAAATTACAAAGACGTACAAGCATAAGCCTATTTGGTTGCCAAATACAGCGCATAGCTACGCGAAAAATCTGTACATCAGTGCCGATCAAACACGAAGTCACAAAGGCAAAAGAGATGTGTATGAGCGACGTGACTGCGCTATACCACATACATACACACATAAACGTATTTGAGCTAAACAGCTATTACTGATTGAACATGCTAAATACATACATATGTATGTGTGTACACATTTATAACCGAAAGGCAAAGCATCGCTTCGAAGTCATGTGCAGTGTTGCCAGAACTTTTTGGGCCGACCGGCTAGATTGGCCAAAAAAAGCGGCTAAAAACGGCTAAAATGTTTTAGTGAAATTTCACATAGACTCTGGCAAAAAACGGCTAAAATATTTTAGTGAAAATTCACATGCTTTATTTAAATAAATCGCAAGAAACGAAAGACTAGTTAACACCATTAATTTATATCGAGTGTATATTCCTCATCATCAAATGAATCACTATTGTATATATCACCTGAATTCATTAATTTTAAGAGATCGTCATCTACAGTAAAATTATGGCAGCATTTTTTCTTCACATTTTAAACCGTATCTTATATATAAAATAGCGTTTAACGTTTTAACGCACATTGGATTTCTTTGCTTAGTTTTTATTATATTCATTGGACTAAATATTCGCTCTACTTCTGCATTACTTATAGGCAAAACAAGAAAACTAAAAACTAGGTTGCAAAGGTCAGCGAAAGGGTTTTCTCCTAGGGCATTTCGAAATTGATAAACTTCGGCCCAAAATTTTACAGTTGAGTCTAAATTACTCCAGGTATGTAACGTTAACCGTTGCCATTGCATCTCTATGGATGTTAAATATTTCGTCGGCATAATATTTGTGTTTTTGTTGCTGTAGTTGAACAAATACTTTTGGTTTAATTACTCTTAATGCATTTCCAACTGAAAAAAGTCAATTTTTTTAGTGTGGCAATATTTGTAGGGAGGAGTTGGCGTAATTCCTTTATTAAAGTGATAATAAAATAGCGACAATTTTCTCGAATTATTTTCTCGGCTTCGTGGTCAAAAGCGTTTGTGCTTACTTTGGTTTTTAAATACTCTTCAAAACTGTGATAAAACCGTGGAAATGGAGCAAGGTATGGTTCCAACGGGGAGCATATAGGATCAAATGTGTCCGCGCTAATAACCACTTGGGAGCATAGATGCGAAAGTAAAACATTGAGTTCATTAAAAATCTTCATTGGGTCTGCATTATTGCTTTCGAACAACTTGTTTACTTTTTGCACCTGAAAATTAGGCAAATAGTAAAATCGGCTAAAAACGGCTAACTTTTTTTTACAAACCGGCTAACAAATCGGCTGCCGGCTAGATCGAATTTTCTCCGGCTAGTTGCTATCAAAACCGGCTAAATCTAGCCGGAAAACGGCTAAATCTAGCCGGAAAACGGCTAAACTGGCAACGCTGGTCATGTGCAGTATGTGGTTGACACAACAAATAGAGGTGGAGAAAACATCGATGCACTATCGATGTATCGATGTTTTTGCATTTTTGTTAAACATCGATAGTTGATTGCGACTATCGATGTTTCCTTTGTGCACGTCTGCAAATGTAAAGAACGACGAGTTAAAAGAGAACACGCAAAAGGTATGAACTATAAGATTATATTAGTTTCAACTTTATAACATTTTTTAAGTTTTTATTAAGTTTCATTCGTGGTGGTGGCGGCGGACGTGGAGTTTTGGTAATCTTTCAGCGATGGAGAAACACCTTGAAAGTAAGTATTTATCATATAAGTAAACGCGCATGTGATTTTTCAACATGCACATTTCAAACGCGTGCGTATGTACATATGTTTATGTTGGACATACATTGTGTTATGGCTTTAATTGTATGATTTATATTTAATAGGAACATCAAAGGAAAACTGCGAGGCTGAGTCCTCAAAACGTAAGCGGGAAGGCTCCATAGTTTGGCAGCATTTCGAGAAAACCAACGACAGGACAAAGGCGATATGCACTTACTGCGGAAAAATTTTAAAAACGGCAGCCCACACGACTAACCTCACGGACCATTTAAAACGCATACATCCCAATCGCCTCACTGCAGAGAAACTTCCTGTATCAACAAAGTTGGATGCATTTTTACTTCGTGATGTGCAGTACCCAGCTGATTCTAAGCGTAAGGAAGAACTGGACAAACATGTAATGCGTGTGATTGCACTAGACGTGCAACCATTTAGTATTGTGAATGATACAGGATTCCGTGCATTGATGCATAAAATGGATCCCCGATACAAATTACCATCCAAAACATACCTTCGAGATGTATCGCTTCCCAAAGTTTACGAGTCTTTAAAAGGCCAACTACAGTCAGCCTTAGAATGTGTGGAGTATGTGGCAATCACAACAGACGGTTGGACCTCCAAGGCGAACGAGAGCTATTTGACCATAACCTGCCATTTTATTAATACGGAATTCCAGCTAAATTCAGCAGTTTTGTCAACATCGACCCTTTCAACGTCCACTAACCACACTGCTGCGAATATTGCAGACTCAATTCGCGTGGTTTTGACGGAGTGGGGTCTGATGGGAAAAGTGGTTTCTATAGTGACCGACAACGACAGCACCATGAAGAAAGCGTGCGAGCTTCTGGAGGTTAAGCATTTTCCATGTTTCGCGCACACTGTCAACTTGCTAGTTCAAGATGTCCTAAAACTTGAAATTCTTGGACCTATTTTGACTAAATGTAAATCTATTGTTTCCTTCATGAAACGCAGCACTACTGCAATGGCTAAATTTAAGCAGGCCCAAAATATTGAAAGCCCGCTTGGCCTGATTCAGGAAGTGTCAACTCGATGGAACAGTGCCTTTCAAATAATAAAAAGGCTTTTAGAAACGATGCAAGCATTGTCATCTGTCTTGTTGTGTACGCCTAAGGCTCCAGTGCCATTTTCCGCCGAGGAAATCGATATTTTAAACGAACTAACGGAACTTCTTTCTCCGTTCCAAGATGCAACTATAGCCACTTCCGGCAGCAAGAATGCGACAATTTCTCTCGTTATTCCCCTAACACGCGAGCTTCATCAAAAACTGCAAAATTTGAGACCTAATCTTAAAACTGCAGAAGTTGTCTGTGCCTTCGAAACTTTAAGTAGCCGTTTAAATGATAGATTCGCCCACTACGAAACACGCACTGTTCCCCGAATAACAACCCTGATTGATCCTAGATTTAAAAAGGATGGTTTTAAATCGTCTTCAAATGCAGATCAGGCAGTTAAGGCTTTGGAGCAGGAGATATACACCGCTTTGCCAAGTACTTCACGGGAGCAGCCAACACCACCCGAACCTTCGCAGAAACCACATTTTTCTTTTCTGCAAAATAAAATTAAGGCAAAAGTTAAATCTTCTCGAGCGGATGCGATTATAATCCTGCGACAGCATCTGGAAAATATAAATGAACCGGAGGAATGTGATCCTCTCTCATTCTGGAAGGTTAATTTAAAGATTTTAAATAAAATATTTTGAAATTAATGATTATAAGTATTTTTAGACGAACGCAGATAGTATGATGCCTTTCAAAGAGGTAGCTAAAAAATATTTATGCGTTCCAGCAACCTCGAGCGAGTCGGAAAGGATGTTCAGCAAGGCTGGGCAAATTATTTCTGACCGGCGTACACGCCTCAAGCCTTTTGTAGTGGACAAACTTATGTTTCTAAACAAAAATCAAAATATTTTTGAAGACTTATAATGGAAAACCTTTGATCTCTTTTTTTAATACATATGTATGTACATATGTATATTCGTAGTCGACAATCTTATGTTTCTAAACTAAAATCAAAATATTTTTGAAGATTATTGGGTTCATTTGATCTCTTTTTTTAATATGTTCGTAGTCGACAAACTTATTTTTATAAACAAAAATCAAAATATTTTTAAAGATTTAATTAAAAACATTTTATATCTTTTTAAAAAGGTGTATGTTAACCCCAATGAATAAATATGTTACGTTTATACAATCTTTATGTACCAACTTAATTTTGACTTTGAGCGCCTTACTCTTTTCAGAACAATCGATGTTACATCGATGTTTGGTTTCAAAACATCGAAAACATCGATGGTAGCAAACATCCTCTGTACATATTTGTATAGTAGGGAGATTTTTTCAAATTATATAAATATACGTTATTTGAATATTGAATCAATACACGTTTGAGGAAAGGGTGCGATAGTAGACTCCAGTTATAAGATTATAAATAAAATTTCCAAGAGAAAGTCAGTTCTTTACATATTTTCTAATTACCTTCGAAAATATATTAACTCAAAAAAAAAAATAAACAATGCTTCATAGATCGATTTTTTTAAATCTAACTTCATAAAGTTCTTTAAAAATATTTTGTAAATGAGGCCATAAGAGCTTAGGGGGAGAGTTACAACACGAAAATACATTTAAGGCGCAGCGAAGCATGCCGGGTAATTGCTAGTATATATATATGATTGCTCAGTCATACGACTTAGTTAGGGCGATCTGTAGCAGAGGCAGAATTGAGCTATATATCAAATTAAAGTGCAAGCTTTAATTGCAGTTGACCCTGTTTGTCACAAAAGTAAAAAGTGTCAGAAAATTCGATTGTGAGCAATATAATCCACTGAAAAATATTAAAAAAATTTCCGTGGAATTGAGATTCGGAAAGGGTATTAGGTATTATTAATTGTTTTGAAATATATTTCACGAAAGCTAAAAATATAAATAGTTGAGATTATTCTCTTTTTTAAACGCCTGGGATATCACTGACCAATATAAAGCTCAAAACTTTTGTGATTTTTGAAATGAACGATCCAAAATTAGCCGGTATACATGTTTAAACAATTTTGGAGTCAGTGGTAGAATTTTTGTACTGAAAGGGTTAAGAAAGCCTTAGTTTAAAAGTGTGATACTTATCAGTGGCGGACCCAGGTAGGGGAAATTGGGGAAATTCGAGAATTCGAATTCGAGAAGCTTGGGGAACAAACCTAATGAATGGACGCTTTTGAAAATTTCAATTCATGGAAAAAGTGTGTCAAATTTCACTTGAGCTGCGTGGTAAGCTCGAAGTATTATGTTATTTAAGTATCAGGCCTATCAGTTTTTCGAATTCACTGAATTTTCAAAATTTTGAAATTATGTACTTAATTTTCAATTTTTAGTTTTTTTGTTGTATTTTCGAATTTGTATTATTTTACACAGTTGAAAGTCACAGCAAGTTTGAATATTTTCACAGGCTCAGAAAACAACGAAAATCCCAAAATTGTGAATTTTATAATATTATTAAATTTCTTGAGATTTCTTATTTTTAGGACAATTTCCAAAATTTCAAAAACTATCGAAATCCGGGAGATTCTAGAAATTTTGGTAAAATGAGAATATTTTCAAATGTACAAAATTATTTAGATTTTTGAAATTTTTATATTTTCAAAAATTTTGAGAATTTTATTTATCCTAAAATGTTAAAATCATCACAAATTGTCGAAAAATTCTTATGTTCGTGTACTTGTGGGTAAAAAATGGAAAATTCTTAGAATTCTAAAAGATATTAACATTTTTGAACGATTCCAAAATTGTTCCTTTTTTGAACTTTTCCAAAATTTTGTATTGGTATAACAAAATTTGAGAATTTTAAACTTTTTGAAAATTTCGAAAACATCATCGTCCATTTACATTTTTTAAATTTTCAAAAACCACGAAATACGAGAATGTTTTCAACATTCGAAAACTTTTAATTTCGTTTGATCATTCCTGTATATTCGACACTTCTACTTAAAAAAAATTTGTTAGAATTCCTACAATTCTTGAAATTTTTGAAAAATAAAAAATTTCTATAAATCTAGTATTCATTATTATATTGAATTATTGGGATTTACTAAAATTTCTCAAATTCACAAAGTTTTGAAAGTTTAGAAAATTTTCGAATTCCACTCAAGTTATTAAAAAGGAAAAACTTCAAGAAATTAAAAACTATCAAGACTCTAAAAAATTTAAATTGCGGTGATTTTTAAATTTATATACACGATATATGTTGAAAAACGTTCCTTCTCCCGAGAATTGCTGCTGGGTCCGCCCCTGTACTTATTGGGTTTCAGATTACGCCCTTGGACAGATATTGTGAAAGGTTGGACTATACTTAAAGATTACTGTTTTCTCACGGCCCACTATTCGAAGCTTTGAGTAGAGTAAAGTCAAAAAGGTTAAAAATTACCCTGAGTTATAAAGGGTCTAGCAATACAAGATTAATTGTTCTCTTTCATGACGTTCTTTAAATAAATCTTGAGTTAAATACTGAAGTATATTCATGAATATCACGTTGTAATATGAGCATCCGAGACGTCTGCTTTTAAAATATTTTTTGTAAAACAAATCGGTAAGTACATATCGTCCCCCGTATGCCAGAAACAATAATGTGTAAAAATGAACATTTTGCGAAATCCAAATTTAAAATCTTTTTTTACGAGACTTACGGCTCTATTCTGTATCAGTGACAAATACTTGTCACAGATTTTTTTTACGGAAAAATATATGAAAAAGTTTATATTTATCAGGTAAAAAATTGTTGGTCACCGATACAGAGTTGGGCTATTATTTAACTCTGCATTCATGTAATTGACATTGTGAAATATGTGGTTTCCGTGTAGGCACTCTGAGTTCTGGTATAACATAGAACATTCAAAGGTTAATCAAGTGATTAATCAAGTATTTCTAATGGAACCATTTAGTTTACAAATATGGTGGTATTTCCATATGCCACCTACGTACCTTTCAATGAGATACAAACAAGGAAAACATTTGTTTTCTTTTACTTTTTTTTTGGATCCTTTGTAATGTTTGGTTATAATTTTCTAATGGTTTGAGTATTATTCTAAGCCCTCCGGCTGCTTTTCTCAAGCGTATAACGCCTGTTTATGATTCAAACACGTCAATAGGAGTTGAGTGAAAGAATGTTTATTTCTCGGCTCATCGCCGATATATATACTACAACATGCTTACAATCTATTACAATAGTTTAGTTATAAAATATCTTATTTACTATGAGTAACCAATCACATTGCCTGGTTACTTTCCCCTTATTTACATTCATTCTTTATTTACTTTGGGTACTCATATAGTATGCGCTGACCCACATTGCTCGTCACTCGATCTTGCGTTTGTAATAGCAAGCGGTAAGTGTGCCTCATGTGGCGCCACACGTTAAGCAACAGTGCAAGCCATTACGAGTGTTCTGCATGTGTCATCAATCCACACTCGATCGTCAGAACAAATACGCCGACTCAGCAATATGAGCCACAAGTGTTTGATGTAGGTCAGGCACACTACACCTTGTATAGCCTATTAAGCTGACCAACCGTCCTCCTTTGAGGAGGATTGTCCTCCTCAAACGTGATTTGTCCTCCTCAAAAATTTTGTCCTTCTATGTCCTCCTTTTAAGCAAAAGTGTCCTCCTTTTCAAGTTTTATAGCAGTGATGAAATTTTAAAAAAACTTCAATCAGAATATAATTATTTCTTAATCGTACACAATCATTGTATTTACAAGGCGTTTACATTGTTCAACTTTCATTAAAATTATTTAAACTTTTGATTTAACTTATCGCCTGTGAAATACTAGCTAACGACGCGTCTCCACATGCGAAAATTATTGCTTGCCATATGTGATTTTGTTTGCTAGATATGTATAAGTTTTATCAGTGGCAAAATTTCTGTATGGGCATTTTTTATCTTGATAAAAGATTTTGCAAAATGGCTTAAAATGAGGATGTTCGTTGAAATAGAGCGGAAATCTGCTTACAAAATTTTAGAAAATGCGTTATTTCGCATCCGAGTACATATGTAATCAAAAGTAACACAGCCTGTGCGGTTTTCCCCTTAGAAATGTATTTCATGATTACGATTACAGTAATCTTAGTCCTTTAATTTTTAAGATTAGAACTATTATAATCATAATGGTAACATTTATGATTACAATTAAAGTAATCGTAATCGCATATAGTTTAAGCATTACAATTAAGCAATCGTAGCTAAAAATAATGGTAATTAAAAATTATCCAGCTCTGTTACCGGTTTCAATGAGTGTTGGAAAGTATCGAGTACTTCTGAGCATCGAGTTCTTTGGTATCGATACTTTTAAGGATCGGGTATTTTTAGAGTACTCAGTACTTTCTGCAAATATTCATATGTTGGTAACATTTCAATGCTTAGTGTAGAAATCTCACAAGCTAGAATCACTATTCATATTAATCCCAAATTACGTCCTATGATTGGCTAACTAAAAAGGTTACAAGTATTGTACTTGAAAATTATTGAAATTTGAAACTGAGTACAATCATTTCTGAATGCAATAGAATTCAGTACTTTTAAGTATCTATTCGACAATTAATACTGAGTACTTTGAATGGAGCCTGAGAACTTTTGAGTTCTTTTAAGTTCTGAGTACTTTTGAGTTCTTTTGTGAGTACTGAGCATTTTGGATTAGTCATTATCGATACTTTTAAAAATCGGGTACTGTTGATCCTTTGGAGAATCGAGTTCTGAATACTCTTGGTATCGATACTGCCCAACACTAGTTAAGATGTTCTTACGCGATATTTATTTGCATGTGGACATGCCACTTTTTACATATGGAAATGCCAACATATCGTGTAAAGGCAAATTAGATTTGTTTCTGTACAAAGCAGATGCACCTACATACGAAATAAAAATATATTTATATTTTCATCTGACACACAGATAGAATCATCTGAGTTTAGTTCATTTCGTTTTCAAAGAACGTATTTTTAAATAGTTAAATATAGATTGTGAATTTGACAGCCA
The DNA here is from genome assembly GCF_013731165.1 of Rhagoletis pomonella. Taxonomy (NCBI): domain Eukaryota; kingdom Metazoa; phylum Arthropoda; class Insecta; order Diptera; family Tephritidae; genus Rhagoletis; species Rhagoletis pomonella. Next base: position 1,225 of record NW_023461186.1, on the reverse strand, counting down.
TACGCAATCATGATTCAGTAATAAAAGGTTTGCTCTGAAAACAGTTTTCTCGCTCATTCTTGACAAAATGGGCTCCCTTAGCAAGGCACTGTGTTCGTGTTTGTGTGCAAGTTAAGGGAGTGTCAAAACTCTAATGTCAATATTGAGCAAACCTCTAATTATTGAATCATGATACGCAATTACATATGTATTGAAAGTCACATTTACAATATGATCATTCAAGAGAAATTTCACAAATTCTTAAACCGAATTTCCGCTAGGCAACGAAATGACAAAATACGTATGCCATTTTACAAATGCAATGGGGAAACACACACGATGACACGAGTAGTGTTTAATGCCCAACATAGTGGTAATTTTTTTTGCCTTTAATGCCTAGTGAAAACTCAATGATAGCCCTATTTAAGAAAACTGTCAAATTGTTTCGATTTTTTTTAACACAAAAGAGAAAAACGTTTACGTTTTACTTTAAAATTGACCTTTATTTTAAGAAGTGTAATGGAGCCAGTGCTGCTGTAAAAAATCCAGATTTTTATAAAAACCCGCTGGAAAAAAGCTAAATTCCCCAAAACAAAAGCTGAAAAATAAATAGGTTTCTAATAGGGCTGTGCGATTATTCGATTACTCGACTGAGGTGGTTAATCAGTTTTCCGGTTAATCAATTATTTACTCGATTAATCAAGATTTTGATTACTCAAAATTACAGTCTGTACATGAAAAAATTATTTTTTGAAAACAGAAACGTTGTTTTCAAAGTATCAAGGAACTTCAACTGCTTTATATGTAAACAGTACTTCGAAATGTTGATTACTCATTTTACTCATAATGTTGATTAATCATAAAGCAAATTACTCATATATTTTTGTTTTTGGTTAATCAAAATCTTGGTTACTCGAGTAAATGAACTTTTGAGTAATCATAATTTCCAATTAATCGAATAATTGAGTTATTTACTTTATGATTAATTAAAATTTTGAATAATCAATTAATCACACAGCCCTAGTTTCTAATTATATAATTTTCATCAAATTCACTACTTGAAATTAAAATTGATAATCGAATAACGCAACTGGATCGTAGTTCATCAGATATGAAAAATAAGAATAAAAGTTAATATACATACCCAGCAAAAAACACGATTACCACAGAAACGAAAGTGGAAACGAGCTAGGCGATGGGAATCGCTTACCCTTTCACTTCAAGAAGGCATTATTTTAACATGGGC
>NW_023461185.1:0-28174 GCF_013731165.1 Rhagoletis pomonella | reverse complement strand
TAAGTGAAAAGTAGCACAACTACAAATACGCATATAAAAAAAATAAAAATAGATTTTTCAAAGAAAAGGTGTGTAAAAAATTAAAATAATAATAAATCAACTTAACTACTAAAAATGACTTTCGCTTCTGCAATTTGCAAAAAGAAAATGGGCATGGAAAATAATTATGTGAATATCACTCAGCATTGATCGATCTACATAATTCAAAGGTCTCTCAATAACCTATCGCTATGGTGTAGTAGCTGAGGACTGGGATTGGATCCTGAATATACGAACCTAGATCTCTTCACCAGGAATAAAGGAAGAGACAAAATATCTAGATCTCATATTGTATAAGAAGAGAGTGGCCAAAGCAACAATAGCACTTTATTCCTACAGTAGGTCAATAGGAATAAGATGGGGGATGCAAGCAAAAATAATACATTGGCTACACACAGAGTCAGTTAGGCCAATTATCTATCACGGTGTAATGATATGGTGGAATACGCTTGAGCGGGAGTCTCAGCTCACAATGATGAATATTTAGGCGCTACTGACTTTGACAAGCCATTTAGCCCCCTCTCGTTTTGTCGCTACGGACAGGACTCAGTATAACCGTGCAACCGGAGCTTTATTGTGCAATTAAATGTAATTTTTTTTTCTTTCCACAGCTTTTTAGCTAATTTCGAAAATTCATAAATGAATGAAAAAATGTTTGCAGGACGTCGTACATTTTTGCTTCAGTGTTTTCCTTTCTAAGTCTGACTTAGCACATTTGCTTTGGCAGCAGTCTGAAAAGAAGGCAAAATCGTCAAATGACTTTCACTTTCACAAATTGAGCTGCACGCGGAAAACTTCTGAGTTCACTGACACTCGTAAGGGCAATGACTCCATCCGAAGTTCGGAAGAATTATGTAAATGGATCTCGTTCAATGTACACACATACACATACGTACATGTACATATGTCCGTTATGAGCAATTTAATATGTTTCTTATTAATTGTGGTTGACTTCATTTTTACTACTATGTACATTTAGTCATTACAGTCTTATCAGTTGTTCAAGCAATTTGCATCTGCGCGTGTACTCATTCAGTTTATCTTGATATGGTTAGTCTCAATGGTAAGCACTTAAGTTGATTTAGCTTTTATTGTTTGTATGTATGTATGTATGTATGAAAATGTGGCTGCCCTGCTTGACACATTTTCCTATTTCCACAGGAAAACAATTCAACCTTAGCCTAGTGATGATTTTGTTTGTGTGTGTGTGCATGTGTATCAGTCTGTGTGTGTGTGTGTGTATTTAGACAAACATATTAACATCAGATTCATCAATATCATAAGTGCCATGTGAGGCTATTAACTTTTGGCTGCCTACTCGATTTCCAAGTGGTATTTATCACAAATTCCAGAATCTCTTCAATTGAGTTAATTTATTGACGGCACACACTTTGCGGAAGTCATGTGTATAGATTTAGAAAAATACGTATGTATAAGAATGCATCCACCGCAATACTTATATACAAAATATAAACAATCTTGTGCCCTGCTGTGGAGAAACCCAATAACCAACTGAGAACTTGGCGATTATTGACTAGATCCAAATCAGTACCAGAACTGATATTTAATGCTGAAATATTTTTACTTGCCTACAAACAGAAATTTTGAGGAAAAAGAAAATAACATCGTCGAGAAATTTGTAAGGAAATCTGGAATCGGTATCCCAGGAAATGGAAAGATCCATACTTCCATGGCCATTTGGCCTTGTGAGTCACCTTTATGAATGAGTGAGTGCCACAAGGAAGCACATTTCCACGGCCGGTGTGCATCCATACAAATAGAAAGAAACATTAATGTGCCAAGCCATTTGTTGCCTCAAATAAAATTGGGGAGATCCAAGAATTCCACGTCCGATATCTCTGTTAGGGGTTGGTGAAGAAGCAGGGCCCAGATGTTTGAGTTCCCGCAACTGCAGATCCGTACATTGATAAAGAAAGTGGTCACTCTCATAGCCACAGCTTCGGCAGAGAGCACTCATTGGATTTGCCATGATTGGAACACGGTTCCACGTTATAACACCGGTACGAACTCTTATTGTAGAGCTGTTGGGCATCAGAAGGAATGGCAGAGGAATTTGTAAGAAAGAGAACTACTTTTAAAATTGCATCGCCTTGGAAGAGATTAAGAATACAGCTCGCTGCAACGGCTCAAGGTGCATCCGCCTTGAAATCCATAATATGACAAAATTCCTTTGGTTAGACTGAGACATGAAATGATTCCTTACGCTGAGCAAAGGGGAAGTATAAATTTGGCTTTTGGACAAGCCAACAGATTCAGAACTAAAAACATTCCTTACAGGGGGTTTACATTTACCCACATTTATGTTTGCGTTAGCTTCAGTTTCTGTTTGGTTAAACAATTAAGCAAATAACAATAATACTTAGGACAATCAAAGTGGTAAAAGCCAGAGCAAAAGGGCAGAAGAGTTAGTGCAAGAAAAGTTAACCAAATGGCACCCACTAACATAACTTATTTTGTACATAAGTAAGTGGCTGTGTGTGAGTGATGCCACACATATATACATACATACGTACTATATGTATACATACATACATATGCACATGTCACACACGCCTCTTTGCGGTTGTTTGCGAAGTCATTGACACCATTTTGCCTACTTCGAGTAGCAGATGCCATGTTGCCATGTGCCCACACACACACACATACACACACACATATGTACCTCTGCCAATTCTTCAATTTGGTACCGAAATTCTTGACGGTTTTTATGCCAGCGGCGGCGAAACGTGTTTACTGCTACGAGACGTTGTTTCTGTGGTTTTTGTTTCTATTCACATTCTTCATTTTATTAAGTGCACATGCAAGTATGTATGGCGTACGTATGTATGTTGGTAGAAGAAAACTGTCAACCTTACCGCTATTGTTCACATAGATAGAGTACCAGCGTGTTGTCAAGCACTTAAAACGCGTGAATGGGCGTCAAATAGCCCAATCGTGTCTTTTTAAAAGATTTTACGCCAATTTTTCGTGATTTTTATTTTTTACTTTTTAATACATTACTATTTACACTTCAATACATAAATGTATGTTTAATAGTATATTGGCTTAAAACGGAAACCATTTAAGATTTATGGATGATTCTGCCTTGAGCATTGTGAATACTGGGTGCCGTTGAAATTAGGCGCATGTGGGCATTGTTGGTTTTGCTATACTGGCATCTACGTATGTTATATATATATTTATCTTACCCACATAAATTAGCAATAATTTTTACTAGCAAGAAGTCCAGTCCTCTGTAGGAGGCAATGTTTTTAGATGAGAATTAGATGGCACTATTAAAAAAATTCATAATTTTATCTAAAGCACAAACATCTCGATTCTGTTGCGAAAAATTAAGTTAAATTACATGAAAAATCGCAAATGGGTAATTCTGTAAAAACTGGAAAGAATGTTACTCATACGCCATGTACGAGTTTTGCCAGTTAATTACCAGCATTCTTTCCTGCTCATATTTCATTCACAACTCTTTTTTTTATCCATCGATTTTCTTCCTCTGTAGCTTGCTTTTTTATAAATGAACAGGCCTTAATACAAAAGAAAAAATTGGCAAAAAACCTGTTATTTTTAATGTTGCAAATTAAAATGAAAATATCTTGGGGAAAATTACCTGATATGGTATGTAGATCCGTAAGCTATGACTCAAAAGTAAGTTCAGGTGCCTCGCTATTCTTTTTTATCATTTTAGCGTCCCTGTACAAAACCAAAATACTAACAATGTTCTGACAACGTATTCTGGTAGAAGGGACTCAAAACAAAAACCAAATTAGTGTATCCCCGTTTTCAAAGTTTTGGTCTGAGTTTTATTTTAAGGGGTGAAAGTTTTCTCCCGCTGCCTTTGCACATTCTTACGGGAAATCGGCGTGGGAAACCATGTGATCTTTACATTTTAGACACACAATGTGTTTTAGCAGTTTTATGCAAAATATGACGGAAAATATGTCTGTAGAACATTTAAACCCTTCTTAAGTTTCTGAATACACCAAAGCTCAAAATTCATCTTAAATGCCAGGAATAAGTCTAAACTGAAACTATTTGTAACGGTTAATTTCGTTCTTATACCGAATTGGTGCTAAAATCTAAGACCTTAAGAACTCTTTTCAACTCAAAGATAGAACCTTTTCTTGTTAAATATTTGTATACAAGTAAGAAAGCAAATAATAAATATACTATATATATTTGCACCTACGTATTCATCTGTTACTCTTATTCTCTTAACTACCCTCCATTATACTAACTTACTACATATTACTGCCATTTGTCACCTGAAAAATTGCCACTTATTAATGTTATGTCATGCTTGACCTTTATATGTTTGTACATTAGGGTATAAAAAGTTCCATTGCCGACTTTATGTTGAACATTCGTTGAAGAAGTTATAGAAATAATTTCACACCGTAGCACATTGCTTCTTACACATGAAAAAATTATAGTAAATATACTACTAGAAATCAATCTCAGTAAAACTGCGCTTTTAGGTTTTCATGGAGGATTCAAATACGTCAAAAGTCAAACCTGTAGTAACAGAGGCCCAGTAGAGAAGATATCTCCAAAAACGTTTCCCTATATCTATGAATCTGGACAGTCCTTTCAATGAAATGACGACTAAGTTATCCAAGTTGGTAGTCGGTATTCCCGTAAGGATCTCAACGAGCGAAGACTGAAGCGATTGCGATACTTTGCCCAGATTACTCCACATAATGTTGCTATCTGCACCGGACTTCTCTTCTCTTGTGGGAGTAGAGTTCTAAGACAGAACGCAAAATGACAAGCCACTGCTTGAAAGAGACGCCATATATTTTCTTTGAAAATTTTCGAACCTAAGCCGCTGTTGTACCCCTTGAAAATTCCGGAGATGTGAGTTGGTGTCAATTGATATCGACTAGATCGGCGTTAATTAAAAAAAATTTGAAAATATGGCTTGAATTTTTCTGGGAAACCCTATAGTACATGCATGTATGCATTTGTATGTGTTTTGGCAATTATTTATATTGTAACATAAATGTCATTATTTTCAGAAATAATCATAATCTTAATCACAATCTTAATCTTAATCGTGTCCAACCATCCCCGTCATCCTCGTTTTTTCTGTCGCATTTTCCTTTCAATGCAATTTGGAATTAAAGCTTAACGATTTTGTCGTGTTTTCGTTTCAAAAATGTTCGTATTTAGACCGAACCGAGCGCAAAGAAGTGTCACTTAATTAACTTGCCTTAGCTTCCTCTTCTTGGACTAGTAGCGCACCCAGCTGGACTACTTTCCCACCAGTTTTAAGACAGCCCAATTCACTGCAGCACACTTTGTTTTGAAGGAAACTTTTGTCAGTGTACTTGTAGTGCCACTTATGAAAAAGTTACAGCTGCCAAAAAAAAAGTTCCTTTTCACATAAAACAGAATAGCAATGACACTTTCACATTCACTTTACATACGCACATAAAAATATGGGGACAAAAAACGTTCGTTATACAATAGTTAGTCGGTAATATTTGTTATTTTTTGGAGGCAAATATTTATGTATGAATAAAATAATTTTTGTTTTTTCCATAGTATCAGAGTAAGAATAGTCGAATGGAAACAATACAAACTTTAAAAATGTGTGTATGTGTGTTTATGCACTGTATAGTTTATAGTTAAGTTTTTGGTCGTGGGGTCAAGGGAGCATTTACTACTTAAGGTGTGTTGAATATGCTCCCACGTACGCATACGTATTTTCCTTAAAAAAAAAAAGAGAAAAGCCGATATACGGGAGTGTAAAGAGCTATAAATTCTAGCCGATAAGTTTATCAGAAGGTTTGAGGACTACGACGGAGCCGATGTCCTACCTACGAATAGCACTGCCCAGTCCACAAGGAAGGCGACCGCGTCATATGCGCCAACTACCGCGGGATCAGCATTCTTATCCTGTCATAAAAGGAGCCTATTATGAGAAAAACGCCGTCGACGAACTATTTGGACCTTTCCAATGCGATTCACCCCAAAACAGGTATTTACCATACCTTTGATAGCACGAAAAGGACATACCTATATGCCGTCATAACTGAATTTTGTGCCACCGTAGAACTAAAACGGTTGAGTAAAATGGCGTTAAGCAACACCAACCAATTTCTATACATTACGTCGTTGCCTGACAGGTTTCAAGCGTTCAAATTCATTCTCTTCCTAATTGAACTATAGTTCAGTTCCACATCTCTTTCATGTATTCTTTAATCTCTTTCAACTAATCAAAGCTATGTACTTTTCTTGAGAAACATCAATTAAATAGAAAATCAGCACATTCGTGTAATTAAGTCATTATCACCACATTGTATTAAGACAAAGAAACAAAATATTAAGCTTAAGGCAAGATTAAAGATTTCAGTTTGTCCTTGAATACAAAGATTTCAAGCATATAAAGAGCTCATGAATGTCATTAAGGCCCTCAATATATGTACGTACAGTGCATACATATGTAATAAAAGTTTGCCAAGAAACTGTGGCAAATGTCCTTAAAACTAAACACGACACCCCCATTGTTTTTTTTATGGAAAAGGCATATTTGCGTACATGCGACAACCACAACGTGTGTGGGGGCACATATGTATATACATACTCTTAAAATACATACGGGTCATTCCATACAATATTTACACCTCAATATTTTTTTTTGGTGAAATATATTTTTTTTTCATTCTTTATTGAAAAAAAGAGGACACCATTTTTTTTTATTTCGTCATGATATTCGAAAATCTCGGAAAAAAATTACCGAATACTTGAACTCACGGAGAAGTATCTTTTTTTTTAATAAAATATTTGTCGGAGAAAATCAGTTAAGGTATCAAAATGCGCGTAATTACCTCGGCTTTCCATGGGAGTGTGAGATAGACTAATTTAAAATTAATTTCTTAAAAAATTTATTTTATTTTTATTTTTTTATTAACTATACCATGTTCGAGTTTTATTTTTTTAACCTGAATAGTTGTCAAACTTATGGAGTTAATAAAAATAAATAAAAAATAAAAAATGCAATTTTTGTAATGCAAATTTTTTTTTTATTTTAATCTATCTCACACTCTACATGCATTAACCGATTTTCTCCGACAAATAGTTTATTAACTGCAAACAATTGAAAAAAGATACTTTTCCGTGATTTCAAAATTTCTGGAATTTTTTTTGAGATTTTCGAATATTATGACGAAATAAAAAAATTTTGTTTTTTTCGATAAAGAATGTAAAAAAATATATTATACCCCAAAAAAAAGAATTGAGGTGAAAATATTGTATGGAATGACCCATATGTATGAGGTACGCGTGCTCATCGAGAATGTACGGATGTAGTTTAGACCAATTAGTGCCCTTCAATTTCATATTTCACTTCTTGCAATCTATCCTTCTGGCTGAACTTGCAAGCATACATACAACTGGCTGGGCATATTCACATAAATATATGAATACATACATACTTACAAACATAAATACTTGGTTAGATATTTACACTAAAGTGGCGTGGCAAGTGAATATTACTTTTCAAGTGTTTAACGCACACAATTGGTGGCATTGCTAACCATGCAAAAAATTGTGCTACTAATCTCTAAAGCGAGTATTCCGAGATTATTTAGTCGCAACTAGTCTCATCCGGGTACTATTGGGGATCAATTAGTCTCGACTCATCCCTTACGGGTATAATTGGAGATCAATTAGTCCCCGACTCATCTCTAACGGGTACTATTAACGATTTAATGATATGTACGCACTTAGTAAATGAAATTTCATGTGCGGCGATGGCACATAGAGAGAGTATTCGCTTAACAAAACTGAGAACCACGGTTCGAGTCACAGCTGGCGCAAATTTTTATTTTTATTTTTTTAAAGTGACTAGTCGCATTTTATACCCGTTCGGGTATAAAGTTGAACAATTAGTCTCTTCATAGGACACGCTCGAACAAAAGCGAACAGTTCATTCCATATAAAGAGATCAAAAGTGGTATTAGTCGCATGTTCCTTTGCGATTGCTCCCGGAGTCATCCCGGATTAGTGGCATTTTTTGCAGGGAAAGGACTAAATACATACGTATATACATATATATACATAAAAGTACGTATCCACTAAAATAGAAATAAAATAAAAATACTGGTTACAAATATCTGTGTATGTACATTATAGTGGTCCAACAACAATAAAGTAGGAATTTTAATGCGGCCACTCCTAGGATTGTTTCGAACCGAAAATATTTAATTAAAAATTGAAATCAAAAAATATTTATTATTATATTTATCAAAAATATTGATTTTCAAGAATTTTACACAATTTCTACGAAAAGTTATTTTTTCCCCATTAACATAAAATACATGGAAAACTTTGAGCGCTTTGAGAACTCCCTAAATTTTTTTTTATTTCAAAATAAAAATAGGGGTATATTTTTCCGGTATAGAACAATCCTAGGAGGTGGCAGCACAAAAATCCGACCTTGTTTTTTCATGAAATGGTATTATAACTTTGGCCCGATGTTTTAGCCATGTCCGTCCTTCCGTCTGTTTACATGCAATCTAGTCTCTCAGTTTTCGAGATATCGGACTGAAATTTGGAACTTTGGACCACGTAAACCATTTTCGATAATTCTTTTTAACGGAAAGGTGGTATCCCAAGGGTGGTCCCATACTTATTTTGGTGTAGTTCCAACCACTTAATCATAAAGAAACTAACGGTACTCCTAAATTTTTGTATTGAAGTCGGTTGTATTTTTTTATTTTTTGCTTAAAAATTTCTTGTTAAAATAAATGGAGACTGATGAATGAGTAGCATTTTCTCTTTTGAAACAAATGCTTTGATCTGTCCTTTGCATTCCAGTCGCCACGTCAAATGTGGAAAGAATATTTTCCCAAATCAATTTGAATAAAACAAAAAAGTAGAAATTCCAGCAGTCTCTAGCATTTTATGTGAAATAAGATAAAAGTCCAAAATTGCATTTAATAAGATCTCTGTATTATGACTTTTCTGAGAAAGTCTATACTTGCCTACCAGGAGTATTAACAAAAATGTATAAAATTTTTTCATATTCATTTCCTGATGCAATTTAATCTTACAATAAATCGTTCCCCCGGAGAAAGTGATAATTTGATCTACTGTGCAAGGGCAAAAATTTGTATTACCTAAAATCCTCTCAAAGTAAGTTTTCGAACAAGGGAGGCGGGCTAATTGCAAACATTTTTTTAAGTATGGGAACCAACCCAGCCTAATGTACACACAACTTACTGCAGAAAAAAGCTTGTCAGCAGGAGTTTTTATGTATGATAAGCGATATATTTGCACCGCAACTTTAACAACCTTTAAGATCCTGTAAATTCGAACAAACTAGTTTTATGCTGTGGCCAACTACGCCTGCATCAATTGAAAACTAATCTCATTTACTACTGGGTCTACACATGAACTGCATATGCACATACATACATATGTATACCTTATTGCCAGTTCGCTTTTGTAATCGTGCCCTGACCTTTGTAGCATGCTTTGCAATTTCTATGTTACTTATGTTGTTGTACTGGTGTAAATGGCGTAATTAAAGCTTTTGCTAAAAGAACCTTTCCACTGGGTCAATAGGATTTTTAAGCAGTTATTATAGCACTTAACATGCATGCAATGTCAATAAAAAATGTGCGATTAGCTATCGCACGCTATGCTGTTGGTATGTAAGCATGGATGTATCTACATATCTATGTACATTAGGGTGGTCTAAAAACGCATGTAAAAAAAAGTAAACTCCGAACTTTTAAGATTGTTCGACACCGAAAAAATATACCCCTCTTTTTTATTTTCAAATCAAAAAATATTTAGAGGTCGCACAAAGCGATCAAAATTTTTTAACTATAAACTTCGATGATTGGATAAATTTCCGTAACTTTTATGGCTGAATATATTTCGAGTCCTATCGAAACATTTCAATTCAGTTACCCTAATTCTTATGTATTTCTCATTGTCTCAATTTTCGTCTTTATCTTCATTTTTGCCTTCTTTTTTTTGTATTCATCGTCATCGTTGTTATGTTAGAGTATTAATATATAGATAACCAGGCAATAGGAAGTAGCTCGTTTAAGAAAAAACGCTGTTCTAGGGTGGCCAATTGACATCACCGAAATGGCTAATGACACGATTATCATATTTGGCACGCAAAGGATCGTCCATCGTGCGTTTCTCGCAGAATTTTCAAACGAAAATTGGCCAATAATGCCAGCGCTCCAAAATTCGCACCAACCCCTTACTCTCTGAGAAAGCATTGGCGAGTTTTTCGCACCCAAGGTGAGACAGTTTTGCTTGTTAACATAGCGGACTAGATGAAAATTCAATTCGTTCGAAACGATGATTTTCGTGGCACTTTAGGCGTTTTCATTGGATTATGTTTTTTCACGTGACAGATCTCAAGCCTAGCGTACAATTGATTGCTGGAAACCACTTAAATTATCTGAAAGTTTGCTGCATTTTAAAATTTTTGTCCACTCTTTAAAAGCTTATTTCCAACGACGATAAGAATTAATGGTATTTTTCGCAAGTGCAGGCTGTGACTTATTATGCCTCTTACATTATGAAGTCTTCTTCTTGTAGCTTTATTGTAATGATTTAATTAACGAACAGTTTTGTTGTCAAATGCCCAGTAGTATTTCCACTTCAAACTTCTTCTTTTGCTTCTTGATTGGCACTAGAATCGCCTAAGCGATTTTGGCCGAGTTCAACAATGGACGCCAATCGTTCCACACTTTTAACGCAGATTATTTAAATTCTAATTTCATTTAATTTTTGGTCTACTCCTGCCTCTATAGGGCATATGTAGATGTGTATGTATGTATGTGTATATGTAAATGACATAAATTCAATTGTAGCTGCCAATGCAAAATCTCGCTTTAAACTCATTAAAAAGTAATAAATTTGATCTTTCCCTCCGGCGGCCGCCCAAACCCCGCCCCCCCCCTTAAATATGAATAGCTCACGCATAGCGTGCATTTATTTCAATTTTCTGCGAATTTATGTTGCGTATACGCCACAGCCAACTCAAGCACGTACGCTCGTCAATGCGTAAATCATGGGCGGCGCTCTAAGTGCTTGTGCACAGCACAGCCTGAAGCTTTATGGCGTTATCTTGGACCCGGAAAAATGTCACTGCTGCGATTTCCTGACGCTTCGAGTACTAAATCATTGTTGATAATTTATACGAAACTCTTAATACTGAGTATATACGATAAGTTGGATATACATACATACATATATGTTTATAATAAAGCGAATTGCTTAGCAACAAAATTGACTACGCTGAGAGTGTTCGCAAAATTTTTTATAAAATTTTCACAATTTTTGTTGCTGATCCGAAAACTTAGTACCACGGCTTCACTTTAAATATATGTATTTCCATTCCATCATAAATTATAAATGTCGCCGTCGATGTCAATGTGAGTTTATGACAAATTTTGTATCTTGAAACTTCCGGCATTAAATAGCTGTTGAACTATGTATACTTTCTAGTCATCAATAACTTCCATATATGTAAATTAGTAATGAATTTGCTTCAGCGCGTGTGAGCATAAATATGTGGTTACATTTACATGTACAAATGTATATGTATGTATGTATTTGTAGTATGTCTCTTCTTTAAGTATGCGCTTGTATTTTACCCATCGTCAAGCAGCTATTTAACAGTCGGCTTTTGCTGTCCTCCGTTTCACATTTGGCGAATAAATTTGGCTGTTGCTGTGCGGCTTTTCGGCCAGATTTGTTGCGGGCGTTCAGATTTTATCGTCATGTCATACAAAAGCCAACTCCCACTGCTGCATGTCCTTTGCTCACTCACTTCTTGTACACTTACAAGCTCGCTTGCGTCTCTAGGCAAACTTAATTGTTTGTTGTAGCGCCAATTCATTCGTGGCGTTGACGAAATTTGCCACTTCCACCTACGCGATATCTTCCCTTTTTTTTTTTTTTTTTTTTTTGGAAAATAAACAAATGCACACGCTACTGCTGTCGTACACTTGTCCAAACATATTCATACATATAAGAATTTAAGCCTACACTAATAAGTTATTACGCCATAGATAAAATATTTGTATATCATTAAATTACTTCATTGGTGGGAATTTCTAAATTTTCGATTGTTGTATTTTCTACATATGCGTCATAAGCAGGAGTACAAGAATCAAATTTTACTTTGAAATTACAGTTCTAAAAATCGGTGTGCGACAAAATGATAACGTACGCAATATGAGCAGGCAGAAGTACTTCTTACTGGAGTGGATGGAAGGTGAAGTTTTAGCTTGCCGCTGGAACTGAAAGCATCCCACATCCAGGGTTGCCACTAACGAAAAAACAAATACTTGCCATCCACTTGAAAAAAAAACTAACAAATCTAGAAAATGTCCACCGATAACTTGTTTTAGTTATTTCAATAAAATTAAAATTGCTTTTAATGAACTTTTTGTTTAACTTAGGAAGTGGTATTTGAGATCATATTAATGGCATCTTTTCGGCTTATGGTGATTTCGTTTCTATCAAAAAAATTTTGCCTTTTGATTTCCCCTTTCTCTTTCCATGCTCGATTCTTAATTAAAAGCAGAGGGTGAGAAAATGTTCTGTTCGTTTCTTAAAATGGCACACTGTTGTAATGCCAAAAAAGGCGCATTATCTGCCCGTTGAAGCCTTGTCAGGGGAAATGGTTGCCCTGAAAATCAGATGGTTGTTGACAACGACAATATTATGACATGCGTGAGCTAGACAAGAACTAGAAGGCAAAAACATGCCCTTTTACAGGGTTGAGTGTAACATCAAACACATTTTTCCCCGGGAAAGGGCAACATTTTTTCGAAGAAACGAAATCACTAACAGATTCAAATGTGTGTTTAATGTTGCAGAACTCTGAAGATCTATGAATGGATTTTGCACCCTTCTTTTAAAAGATGATCATTTGTTCACTGATTCACTGATTCTTCCAAAAACGTAGGCAAGAAAATCTCAGTTTTTGAAAACAGAAAAAAAAAACGCCGATAAGTTCTTGGAAAGTTTTCTGAGATAGGGCATTTTCGAAATGACTGCCGAGATAGGTCGATCTTCCACTCAGCCTAAGATGTAGTATGTATAAGTAAATTACATAATGGCACTTTTCATACCAAAATAAAGGAGTTATTTTAAACTTTAATTCATGTGTTTTTAGGATTAGAGTCGCCGTCTATCTCAATATAAACTTTAAAGTGCATTAAATAAAAACGTTTAGTTAAGTACTTCTATATATGTACATAAATGTCAAAGAAAGTTATTTTAAACCGCTTTATAAATGAACACTTGCAATAGAGTTGTGAACTTTAAAAAAAAATTTATTTTATGAATTTTCAAAATTTTTCCCTAGTTTAAAAACTAGGTGGCAACCCTGTTTGGAAATACGCTGGGATGAAGAGTACATATCTTGAGCGTACGTATAAAAAAAATGCTTGTTGAAATTAAGAAAATACATATTTGTATTAAACAAAACCTGCTAAGTCTCACCGAAAATATTCTCGCAGTAAAGTTCTCAAAAATACTTTTCATTTGATATCCATATTGCGTTGTCTTAGTTAAATTTTGTAGAATCGAAAATAAGTTTAAAAGTCTTCTTTTAGTATCCATGAAAAGTAATATTGTGCCTTTATTTTCTAAACAAAGAATTAAATAAGTATGGGATTCAAAAAAGGTGGCAACCCTGTGGTAAAACATTTATTCAATGGGGAGTTTTAAAATAACTTCCATTTGATACACATGTTGTGATATTTTATTTAATTTTTGGCAAATTTCCAATAGGTGGCAACCTTATACGAGGATTCTCGGAGATAATACCTATTTAGATAACCTTAGAATGCAAAACATATATGTATGTATATAAAATTTTATTAAAATCGTTAGAGCCGTTTCCAAGAAACATATGGAAATATATACATTAGGGTGGTCCTTAAAATTAAATGAGCGATTTATTTCAGTCTCACCCCTTTAATGGGTAATACCAGGGTCACGGATATCACATACAAATTTTGGTTCCGATTGGAGACAGTTAAGGCATGTCGCACAGTGGCCAAAGCTCAAATTCCTCTATAGAGACTCAAAAAATTTAAATTAAGTTTTTTGCCAACTCTATCTAAAATCGGGACTACCGTAGCCGAAGGCGATTAAAATGCTTATAGAAAGAACCATGTGTTTAGATTAAGGTTGGCACATTTTTACTAACGAAATGTGAAAGCGCTCTGAGTACAAGCTATTTATTACTACACAAAACCCTCACATGGTCTCTTAGTCCTCAGCGATCAAGGCAATTCAATTTTAACGCGGTCGCACGCAACTGCACAGGATGTAAGTGCTTCTTTAATTACTTAGAAAAGTTCAAAAATTTGCGAAATCTCTGCCTAACTTTTTTATGCGAAGCTGATCCACTCACACAGAGTCCTCAAAATAATGCGAGTGTCATCTGCTAACAAGAAAATGGGGTAATATATCATTTTCACCTTCACACGTTTACTGTGATTCGCCAAATGGAGACCATCAAATTTTACCATTTTCATTTAGAGCATTCTATGTACAAAAAAAAATAAAAAATTTTAATACATATTTGCTATGAACTATACAGACGGGCATACATACATATCAACAATATGCGCATTGCTACTTTTAGTCCTTAAGCCCTCACATGCTGTCTGCAAATTGAGCTAATTTGTTCAAATTAATTATTTGTCATATAAAACACTAAAACTCTTAAAAAACCTAGATTTGCTGGTATGACTTTACACATGTACATATGTATGTACATATGTACGTGAAATAAAACAAATTGGGTCAACATATGTCAACGAAGCAATTAAATGAATTTTATTTGCACAGATGAACGAGTTAGTGTTTGTGCGAGTATGTGCTTCGGTTAGCTTTTTCTTTTTTGCCATTCAATTAGGCAAATGAGTTTTACGTTTAATGTCAAAAAATTAAACAAATTCCATTGCCAGCTTGCACAGCTAGCAAGTAATCCTGCGTATTTGTGTTTTTGTGCATTTGTAAAAAGTGAATATTTGTAGTTGAAGTTAATCAGTAGGTTGGGGTTTGATTAAAACACACACAAATGCACATCGATATACTGCCTCGATATGCATATGTATGTATGTATTTTTGGAACTTACATTCAGCATTCATTTGCTCTTGAAAACTACGAGAATAATGTAAATTTCCATATGAACAATTTTTGAGCGCAATCCTACTTGAACAATTCCCCATTCAACTAATATATTGTGTGTGTGTATGTATGTGCATAATACGGGTACACGGCGTATGAGTGATTTACTGATTTACATAATCAGTGTATATACCTAATGTGAGGGTAAAAAGGGTTTTGCTATATGTATTCTTGTATCAGTAGCAGTGGTTGTAAATAAAAATCATTTTTACATTTTTAAATTAAGAGCACATGCATATGTATGTACATTAGGGTAGTCCAAAATAAGTAAAGTCGGAATTTTAATGCTCTCACCCCTAGGATTGTTCTATATCGAAAAAATATACCTTTTTTTTTATTTTGAAATCAAAAACTATTTAGAGGTCGCTCAAAGCGCTCAAAGTTTTCCATGTATTTTATATGGGAAGGAAATAACTTTTCATGTAAATGGTATGGAATTCTTGAAAATCAATATTTTCGATCAGAAAACTCTGGTTCTTTTCAGGAGACTTACAATAACAATATCCAATTGTTATTTTAGTAATTTTTTGATACTAAAGATTTTTTATTTATCCCCCATTGCATTTTCTGGCATTTTCTAGGGATTTTGGCGGACCTATTATATATAGATACCATAAAAAAATGGTTAAAAGAATAATTAGGTATTATTCTTGGGAATCTCCTGAATAACAATCCGATCGAAAAGTATTGATTTTCAAGAATTCTATACCAGTTCTACGAAAAGTTGTTTTTTTTTCATATGAAATACATGGAAAACTTTGAGCGCTTTGAGCGACCTCTAAATATTTTTTGATTTCAAAATAAAAAAATAAGGGTAAGCTTTTTTTCGGTATAGAACAATCCTACGGGTGAGAACATAAAAATTCCCACTTTACTTTTTCCAATGCATTTTGGACCACCCTGATATGCATAGTACGAAATTGTCCCAGCGCTGAGGAACCCTCTTTCAATATGGTTTAGTCATGACATTTTTTCTTTTGAGCGAAAACTCCGATTATTTTTACTGTAATTTTTAAGAATATTTGACGGATAATATCACTCTGCATTGGGTGGTGGCGTAAACCTGTAGTTCCCTCCAATTTTCTAACAATATGAAGACGCATATCACAAATTGAAAGAGAAGCTCGGCCAAACTTTTTTATTAAAAGTGTAAGCGCCATATTATTATTATTAGGAAAGTATTTTAATAATACCTTGGAAATCTTTTTGGATTTTTTTTTTTAGACTGATTTACTTTCTTTGTGAACTTTGATTTTCGGAATATTTTCGTAAACCTTCTGATGGAAATTCGGTTTTTTCTAAGATATTTCGAGACTTTTCCTTAATTTTTCGGAACATGTTTGTATTTCTTGGTTTTTTTCGGAACTTTTTGTCACTTTTCCTCTTCATTTTTCAGAATCATTGTTTATTTTTCGAAACCTTTTTGGATATTTTAAATTTTTCTTTTTTGCTTTCGGGGTTTTTCGGAATTTTTCGTATTTTATTTTTCGGGTTATTAAGGAGTATATTCGACATTTTTCGTGTTTTTGATTTTCGGGATTTTTTAATTCTTTTTTTCGAAATTTTTTAGAACCTTTCGGAATGCTTTCGGGACTTATTCGAATTTTTGAGCTATTTTTCGTGTTTTATTTTTTGGGATTCTTCGGGACCTTTTGTAGTTCTTTTGAGAACCATCTGATAAATGTTCGGGGTTTTTGAAGAGTTTTCAAAATATTCTCAGAATTTCTTCGGAACCTTTTTATGATGTTTTCGAAAACCTTCAGATACAGTTTCACGGTTTTCCAGACTTCGACATTTTTTCTGAGTTTTTTGAAATTGTTGGGGATCGTTGCGCCACATTTCTTCGTTTTTATTGTTTTAGTTTTCGGGCCCTTTTGGAATTTTTTCGGAACTTTCGAAATGGTTCGGAATTTTCCGAATTTTTTTTTTTGGCCTTCGCAATTTTTCGAAAATCTCCAGATCCAGATTTTCAAACTTTTCGAGATTTAATCAGATTTTGCTCGGGAATATTCAGGTCTTTTTGAACTTTTCTTTATTCTTCTTCTTCCCGCCTATTCTTTTGCCCCGCCTATTACAAATTTCATATCGTTAAAAAGCTTAGCAAACGTTAAAAAAAAAGTTTCAAAACATTATAAAACGTAAATGCTTCGAATAAGTCAGCAATGTTCGGATTCTCAATGGTAAATTTGACATGAGATACAAATTTTAAGAAAATTTTTATTCTAAGAATAAGGGCACAAAATTACATATTTAAAGTTTGTGCGAAATTGCTGACATAAAATTTTGTATCCGGCACACTTGGCGAATTTTTCCGCATATATAAAATCTAGCGTCTCCGCAAACACCAAGCACTTTTCCCGTAAACGTATAAGGACGAAGCTTTTCCCAATTACCTCGGACCATAAGGAAAAACACGTATCACTCGGTTAAAAAATCACGAGTACCGAGTTTCCATCATCCTCTTTGAAATTTCACGCTTTTACATTCGTTCCAAAAATTTATTGATACAGTGGGCTGAAATGAAGGTAGGCTAAACGGAGGACAAAGAGAAAACTTTCATGACAAATGAGCTTAAGAGCAAGGTTGCGCCAATCGGGTTCCTGTTAGTGAAAACCATATTCGCATGTCTATTGTCATTCATTAGACTAACTTTTTCTTAAGAGAGAGGTGTACACAATTACGTTATGGGTATCATAGAACTTTCAAAATATCGTAGTAAAGTATCTTCAAAAATATACGCAATGCAGGCAGATAGTTTATTAATCGAACCGATATTCACTGAAAGCGCTAAGCTAATTTTGCCACACTTAACTTGCATCAACGAAGACAATTCCATTTTCAATTTTTATCATATATATGAACTTGAAAAATAATTTCAAAAGAAATTCAATTGCATCGAAACACAATGAATTCCCCATTGATTGCAACACAATAGCAGCTGGCTGCGACGAGTAAACAAGGAGTAAGTATTGCATGAATAAAATATTGCTCATCTGCGAGCCGGCCGCAAGCCACTCACTACGCTGCGAGAACCCCCCTCTTCTCCACGACCAATCTGCCATTGGACCTTCGATTGGCGGAAATATATATCTATGCACAACTGCAGCGCAATGGGTAAGCTTTAATTAACAAAGATGTGAGCTCGAAGATGGGCAAAAATGAAGAGAAATTCTTAGCAACAGCATAAGGATGCGAGGCAACGCAAATGGATTTATTGAAAAATGCATAACAACAAAATACTTATTTATAGACAGCAGTGGGCAGAAAGAACAACAATCAACCAAGAAAGGAGTGGGGAGGACGAGATGGCGTAAATAGCCCAGAATGTTGAATAAAAGCATTTAGCTCGAAGCGGTTATTTATTTGTTTATTTTAGCTATTCGATTCGTGCGCTGATTTTGCGCAATTCATTGGTATGATTTCACTTTTTATTATAATTTTTTTTTTCTCTCCCTTTCATTGCGGTTAACCATGCCTTGCATTTTCTGTGGATTTTCTAGTAAAAACAGATTTTATATTCCATGCAATTGATCAGGGAGCGCGGGAAATGAAGCGGGGAGTAAGTGAAAAGAAGATGAGCTACATACACGCGTAGTTACATATGTGTGTATGTACGGTGGGTGGTGGCTATTATATGTATATAGTTGCCTTTGGTAATACCAAGCGAAATGACCACATAAAAGGGTATTAAGTGCGGCAAAGGATAACCAAAAAGGATACCAAATAATACACAGAAACAAAAAACGAAAAATAGGGAACAACAAAAAAAACCAACTCTGTCGATGAAATATTAATGGCAAAGGACACTCCTCGGCGTACACACACAGATACATTTACACTCTGAATCGAGCTCAGCCACCACAGCTAAGCCGCCGACGACACAAACAAAAGCACACTGATAGCTGCTGACAATAATAGCATTAAGAAGTAAGAGAGATAGCGGAGGACAGAGAGAGTGAAGGCGACCAAAAGTTTTTTACGCTTGTGGCCAACTAGATGCGACTGTATATGTATATGTATGTATGTGCATTAGGGTGCAGAACTCTGCATACAAAATAAATGGTACTTTTTTTCGTCGGAATTATAAAAGCTTTTATATTTTGAAACTTTTGCCAAAATATTTCAGTAAAATGTTAAGCGTCATTGCCTAGAAATAAGTAAACGACGAAAATCGTCAAAAACCATGCAGTCCTGCCAAGTTTTTCCGTTTTAATAAACTAGTCGAGTCGTAATTTTAGGCAATGACATGAAATTTTCGATACGATTCGACTCTCGGAAAACAACTTTCATTCACACGATTCTCGCAATGAGACTGATTGAGATTTCCATGAGCTTGACCGATTTGAAAAGACATCCAAAAATTTAGCTTTTTATAAGTGAGTTTAATTTGTTTAAAAAAAAAAATATTTTTTCCAAAACATCACCTCAGATGATAAAAGAGTTTAAGCCTAGAAGGTCTGCATAAGGATGTTTAACAAGTTGTATCGACGGAATTAAACTAATGAGATTCTTGGAGGTATTTTCAAATCGGCCCAGCTCACGTAAATCTTAATATCTCTCGGAAATATTTGGGCGTAAAATTTAGAATATAATCTGCCTTATCCTGAGTTTCACCTGAAAAAAAATTCCCAAGAAAACTTGTCATCCACCCAAAGTAAAACCATGGAAACCAATAGTGAAAAGTGAACCGGTCCAGGGAAAATGAAACTCATGATAAGGCTGAATAAATTTTATAATTCCATTGGAAGACAACCACTTTTTTTTTTGCTAAGGCAACCTAGTATACATAGTATGTATGTATGTAAGTAAGTTCGCTTATTCAAATACATATAAAGGAGTATTCTATGTGGCAACACCTCTACTTGGCTACACGTCCGATTGCTGCTACTTGAATGCGTTATAATTTATTGTGACAATTTATTACATCCCGCCTGGCGAATGGTTGCGCATTCAAATGCGAAAACAAAGCCGTTACCATGAGTGAAACCGAAGCCGAAACCCAAACCTCACTGATACGAATATTTCTCAACTCTGAGTATGGAAACATATTCATGTATGTATGTATGTCCATTCATAGCATTCGACGTGCTATCATTGTTTTACAGTTTTAAGTATGTACCACTATAACAACAACTACATAAGTAACATCATTTACAAATGGCAGAAGTGTTAGCTGATCCTTAGGCGTGTAAATATGTATGTATGTGTGTCAGTTCGGCTCTCTCCAATAAAGGTTAAAGTGGTGTGAGATATTTATTTATCTTTAATTGACATTGAAATGTTGTTTTTATGCTCTGCATGGGTTACCCTGGGAATATCAGCAATAACCGAAAAATAAAATGCATATGGAAGATGATTTTTATCTGAAAATATCAAAAGGAAATATTGAGATTTCCATAATCTAAAAGTTGTCATAACAAAAAAAGGGAGTTCCAAATTGGGGATGGGGCTTTTTTGGTCCTTTATGGAATGCCATTAGAGAGCGTACCGAGTATGACTTTTATAGTTAATAAAAAGCAAACAACTTTACTTATCTTTCTACTTTTATTGTTATGAACACGAATATCGGTTATATTTTACTTTTTATTTTTTTTTTGAAGGCAAAGTGTGTTTAATATTTTTTCAAGAAGAAAACAACCGATACATTTCGCTTTATATTTTTCACCCATTTATAAAACGCGAAGTTAAGGTTTGAATAAACTTTTGGACCTGAAAATCGCAAAAAGACACTAAGAAAATAGCGTTAAGTTTAAAAAAAACTAAACACGACGAACCCAAAAATTCGTAAAAAATCCCGAAAGCTCCTTAAAGATCTGAAAAGTTCCCGAAAACGTCAGCAAATATCCCAAAAATATCGCGAAAAAAAAAATCCGGTAAAATCTCAGAAAATTAAATATGTAACAATTCCATAAAGTACCGCAAAATCCCAAAAGTTATTGAAAAATCCCGAAAGCTGCTGAAAATGGAATATTAAAAAATTAATCTTGAAAGGTTCCAAGAACTCCTCAAAAAAATATCAGAAGAAGTCTTAAAAGGTGCCGCAAAAATCCCCAAAAATCCGGAAAATAAAATACTATGAATCCCGTTAGGTTCCGAAATAATACCGAAAAATTCCGAAATGCTAAATACGAGGTATTCCAAGAGGTCCAGAAAGCTTCAGAAAAAACCCCAAACATACAAAATCTTAACCGTGCCGAAAAAGTACCTAAAAGTACCCCCAAAAATAAAACACGAGGAAAGCTTTCGGGAAAGTCCCACAAAAAAATTCCGAAAAGTTATTTATGAGTAATTCCAAAAGGTCCAGAAAATGTCACGGAAAATTAAACAGGAAACCCATTAAGTCATAAACAAATCCTAAAAGCTCCCGAAAAGCTAAATACGAAAAACACGAAGGGACCTAAACAAATCCCTAAAAATAGAACTCAGTCTCACAAAGTTAAATACCAAAAATGCCGAAAGGTTTCTAAAAGATTACGGAAGCTCTCTAAAAATAATAAAACCAAAATACGCAAAATTCCTAAAATAAATCGGAAAAGGAAAACATGAAAGATCCCGAAAAGCCTCGAAAGTATCCCTGGAAATTATTAATGACCTGATTTAGTTAAATTTCGGAATTTATTCTAACTACGTCAAAAAGAAAAAAATTTTTATTAAATGAATGCGCTAGGTAGCATCTTCGTCTTTGCTCTCAGAGCAAATTTGAGGGGACCAAATCTTGAACATGCGTCCTGGCTCTCTGGCTCCAAATTAGACCTCATGGTTGGGATTATTATTATTTTAAGGTTGGAAGTAGAGATGGGCGCGAGACCAGCGGGACCCACGAGTCCAATTTTAAAATGGCCGGGCTAGGCGGTATCGGGAAGGGCTTTAAAATTTTGCGGGCGGCACGGGAAAAAATCATTCCCGACACTCCCGATAAAACCCGAGACTTCCAAAAATTCATTAAATCTTCCTTATTCGAATAATAAGAAGATGCTATGTCTTTCACTATGAAGAAAGTAGAATATATTAAAATGTATAATTTAACATTAATTTCAAAGCCGTTAGAATGTTATTTAGTAATGGACTTCTGGACCCATGTGACCTGCGGTGCTAATCTGAAAAAGGTCTGTATGGGCGGGTTTGGGGCCTAAAAATTAAATGACAGGATGGGCGGTATGGGGATGTAGTATTTAGTCGCGAGTTCATCTCTAGTTGGAAGCTTATACGCTTGTCTTCCTCACACTTTAGCAGCTTTGGATCTGCGCCATCTGAGCCCGGTTATTTGGCAAAAAAGTCTTACAAAAAAGTTCTCTTGCCAATTTTCATGGTGAAGAGCTCTTTTCGCAGAAAGTACTTGTATAACAATTTGCTCTCGCTGTTCCAGCAGTCGCAATGGCCGAGTGGGCAAAGCACTGACGCACCATTGGAGAGATCCCAGGTAGAGTCCTAGGGCAGCAGTTTTTTCTTTTTTTATTTTAATATTTTTTTCCCTGCTTTTAATTTCATTTCTTTTAATTCTTAGGTTTTATAGTTTTAAAGAGAAAAATATATATCCGTTTCCTTGCGGTTCGCCTCTACAACTGATTTCAAATCGCCCACACATATTTAGGTTATAGTTACCAAATCATGTGTTGCCAAAAACATATTTACATAGTTGGCGGAACTAAGCTTTTTTCTCAGTGTATGCTAGTACTGTGTCATACATACATACATACATATGAATATATTAATGTACTCTTTAACGCTACATATATATGTATTTACATTTCACACTCTTTGTAATAATTGGTACCTTTTATTCGATGGCAACGGTGGAAAGGATAATGGAAATTCCCACGAAGATATTATGTTTTGATTTATGAACCAACTAAGCTGGGTATGAATGTGATTTCTGCTACTTACATATTTCTAGGAACATGCGATTTAGCTTCGCTTTAAATAGCTTGGGGCTTGAGCTGCGTGAAGTGCGTGTATTCGAATTCAGCAATTTATTTAAGCCGCTGTAGGTGTTGTGTTGTTTGGCAGTAATATTTGCTTAGTTACAGTACATAAATAAAAGCTTTGATATGCCTCAATTTTGGGGTCGTTGAACTTTATCATTCTTGAAATGACATAATTTATGGAGTGAATTAATTGCTGTTTAGTTAAGTCGTAAATTAAATTGTTCAAGCGCATTTCATTTTCACATTTTATTGCCAAAAATTGTCGTTAATGGTGACCCCAGCCCTAATTTCAAAGTCACTTTTCATTGCTTTGATTGGCAAAGCCATTTTAAGGCATAACACTTCAGTTGACATTCTGTTTCCCGAATTCAATTGAAGATGTAAATATGTATGAAAACTTGGAATATATGTAGTAGGTAACTGAATTCTCTAAGGACCATTCTCGCAATGGTTCGTTTAGTTACATATAAAACTTACATTCGAAAAATAACCAGGAATTTTTATAAAAAAAAATAAAATTGTTAACTTCCGAACTACGCAATCAAAACTCTTTACTAATGACTTGGAGAATTACGCCAATTCTAAAGTCGATCTCGCAGTTTATCTCTGGAAAAGACTTCGGACTTATCATTCACACCCTCAGTCATTAAGAGCCCGGCAGAAACTTGTTGAATATTTCGGTGTGCAATATCTGTGCGCACCTAATCAAGAAGCCACAGTTATCCCAAAATGGCTAGCAAGGTGTTTGCTAGGGTGTTCGATTATTCACCATTTTTTCGAAAACCAGTTTTCGACTTATTTGAAAAATGGCGTTTTATTTTACATGCTCTCTCTACAATAACACTTACTATTAGAAATTTAAAAATCAATAAGGTAAAATAATTTCGAAGTATTTTGGATTAAAAGTAAAATAGATCTTAAAAAGATAAGATCGAACATAAAAAAAAAACATAGTCCTTTATCGGGAAAAATTCGAGCATGTAAATCTGTCTGTCTTGGGAATGAGAATACGCCATCTGCTGAACCAGAACGATTACACAAATATCAGTGTTGGCAAAATGTTAATCTGATTAACGATTAAAATATTAATCACGATTAACGATTAAAATTAATTAATCGTAATCATCTGTACGATTAATGATTAAATTTTTTTAAATTAATTAAAAAAAATCTGATTAAGTGGTCTAGTGTGTCCGAATTTGAAACCAAACACGGGTTATAGTTATTTTTTTTTTTTGTGTTTCACGCTTATAAGAAACGCATAATATATAAAACAAATAATAAGAATAATTAATAGTAATACGTAAATTGGGAATTTTTATAACCCATCGCACATGTGCAGAGGGATATTAAAACCTAGTTTGCTTAGCGTCTGTTAAATAGATCTTAATGAAAATGCACTCCAAATTGCTTAGATTTATGAGGAAAACCGACATTGCCATACCCGATTAACTGGCCTTGTGTGCACAGTAAAATTCCAGCATAAATTAATTAATCACCATACCTACTTAATCAAATTAAGGGTTAATGATTACAAATTAATTTTTTTAATCGCGGTTACGATTAACTGTTTAATTAGATTAAAATTAATCATGATTAACTGAAATCGGATTGAATTTAATCGAATTAATTATTGATTAAAAAATCAATCGATTAATGCCAACACTGACAAATATCAAGATCTTCGCCAACTCACTGAATTCCATTAGACAGCTCGGATTCCTTCGTGAGGCTTGCGATTCTTTGACACATCATTCTTGATATTGTGGCAGAGTAAACTGTTCAGTCCAATTGGAATAAGATGCCCCGACGACACTAACCACCTCCTTACATGCCTACTCACCTCAGCTCATCAAGCTTTCCTCTCCCTACGGCCCAAACACGTCAGATCAGGCCCTTTCCTCAGCCTGGCGTTGAATGAGAAGGAAGACAACATGTAGTCGTTTCATTGATTCGAACAGAGTTGAGTAAGCTGCTATAACAACAAAAATCAGTGAAAGAGTGTCGTTTGATTTTCCTTTTATTTTTTAAGTAATTCTCTGCAGTGGAAAATTTTCCAAAAATGCTCATTTTATTTGCAATAAAATAAAGATTTTTGGATGCTGCTATTTAAATAAAAAATGAAACCCCGTTTTATTCGATTTAGAAAAAACCGGTTTACTAGGTATTCCAAAAATCAAGTTTTCAAAAAAACCGAGTCAATCACCCTTGTGTTAAGACTCTATTCAGCAGAAGGCCAACTTTTGGGACTGCTGATTGTTTACTTCTGATGGTTAAAACACTTGAATATGATTCACGTAAATACGTGTCTAAATCGGTTTACCCTTCCTGCCTTGCGCTGTGGGAAATGGCAGACAACTATTTATGATTCAACTGCTTTTGTTAGGGTTAGGTATGATTACGGTGACCAGATTTCTGTGGTCAAAAATCGGGACATTTCTAGATCATCAAATCCGAACAAGCAATTTTCTTTTTAGAATACAATGACATAACATCTTTTAATATAGTTTTATTTAAAACAAAACAAAGAATAAATATACTATATACGGTGGCGAAAATGGAAATAGGAAAAAGACATTTTGGCATGTTTTGGCTACTTTTCTTT
This sequence comes from Rhagoletis pomonella, assembly GCF_013731165.1. Lineage (NCBI taxonomy): Eukaryota > Metazoa > Arthropoda > Insecta > Diptera > Tephritidae > Rhagoletis > Rhagoletis pomonella. Next base: position 2,394 of record NW_023461185.1, on the reverse strand, counting down.
TTTTAAGAAACGTTTTTTATTTGTTTATGAAAATATAATTTACTATCTAAAAAAAAAACATGTAAGTCAAAATTAAACATTCTTCGAATTTTAACCTATGTTGATCAAAATTTTAAACATTTTAATCAGATTTTCTAGGATCGTCTTGAGTATGCAGTTTTGTAGCCAATTAAATTTTAGTACAATAAAGGGCAAGTTTGAAGTAGTACCCTAGATTTTTGGCAATTTTTTGTTCGCGCATTTTCTTCCAACCAAAGTAGCCAATAGCCAAAGAATGCTAAAATGTCTCTTCCTTATTTATATTTTCGCCACTGCATCTACAGCTTATATTTTTTATATACTTGATTTTTCAAGGAAATTAGTATTATTTTTTATAATTTCACTAAATTCAAGTTAGCATCGTTTCAATAAAAAAACTTAGCAAACAATTATAAACACCTTAAAAAAATTTAGACAATACAAAATAACCATAACCAAAGATCATAGAAAACAAGGATGTTGGCTATGTTAATGGCTCCCTTATATTCTATGTCCTTTGTGATAACGAAACTGATGCCACGTTTGTACGAAAATTGTTTTTGGGACAGAGTACAGGGAGACTCTTGTTGAATTAATAAATAAAACACTGAAAATCGGCACTTAATCGGTACAAATATGAAAAGTCAGGACCCTTATACGTCCCGACATTTACAAAATATTCAGCGGGACAATTTTCACAAAATCGGTACTGTCCCATCAAAATCGGTACGAATGGTCACCGTAGGTATGATGCTTGTTCAAGAGATATTTTGCGAAAACATTCTACTTTGATAACAAAAAGTAGACATTCAGGAGCCTGTTTTGATCTTTTGAACTGATAGGCCTTCCTAGCTCGATTCGGCTAATTTTGCCGACTGGATGAGTTCTTAGTTAAGTAAGGAGTTAATTTGTCATAGAGACGCGTGGCAGAACTTTAAAAGAATGCCAACACTAAACGTTGCAAAACTTAATATTACATAGAAGAGAAAACTTTTTAATAACATTTTAAAAGTAACAATTTATGAGGTGGGTTTTGTCAAAGGCTGAGGTGAACTCAGCCGATCCAGAGTCCGGCGAAGGTCCCACTAACCCCCACCAAATAAAACACACTATTTTCGTGTATTTACTTCGAACACACACACACACACGGCGCTACGACTAGAGTGCTAGCAACCTTATGTCCAAAGAGAGGGAGAGCGAGAGAGAGGTGACGTTCGTTGTGGTCAGGGTTGCCACTGACGAAAAAAAATACTTACCATCCACTCGAAAAAAATTTACCAAATCTGGAAAATATCTACCAATAACGTTTTTATAGTTATTTGATAAAAACTATAGTTTTGTTATATTTTTTAGTTATTTTAATTAAGACTATAGTTTATTTATTTATTTTATTATTTCAATAAGAATTAAAATTGTTTTTAAGGAACTTTTTATTCAACTAATTATATGGTATTTGAGATCATATTAATGTCATATTCTGAGTTTTCTTCAAACAAGAGCGAAAGTGATGAAACTGAAGGCACAACAACGATAAACACAGTGATTCAAAAAAAGCACTTGGTGATTTTTATTTTAATATTCACAATGTTTTTCAAGTAAAAATGTCTTGTTGCTTTAACTAAATCCATAAAAATCAAGGAGTAAAGCTATATACAACATTTAGAAAAATTTAAAAAATTTTAGAATTATGTACTCTGAATTTTTAGAACAATTTAAGGTATGGAGTTTTATATCAAATAATATTTGAGTATACTTTTTTAATTTTTTGCCGCCAGTCTTTTGTGGCCTTTTTTATTTAACAATTACTATTCATAAAAAATGGCGTTGATTTAATTTTTTTGCGAACAATCATAGTGCGTATTTACATACCAGTCAATTTTTTCTTTTTATTTAAATTATCATTTAAAATATTTAGGCAATCAAAAGCTCCTCGGGATTCCAGTAGAATGACTTATGAATGGAGCACGATATGTTCGCCTTATATCGATATACATTTATACGTATGTAAGTATATAAAAAGTGTGCAAAGAAATTTATAATGTAAACATAACTACGAAAAGTAAATCGGGAACGAAAAGTTCAACAAAAATCTACCAAAATGAGAAAAAACTTACCTTTTTACCAACCTAAATTTTTTCTACCAATTTTGGTAACAATTTACCAAAGTGGCAACCCTGGTTGTGGTCGTGCGGTCGGGTCGGAGCGGATGATGGCGAGAGCACTAGCAGCACGGCGGTTGATTCTCAGGAGCAGCGCAGCAACGGTGAGGTCGCTAGAAGCACGGCGGGTGACTCTTGGCGACAGCGAGGCAACGCTTGAGCAACGGTGAGAGCGCTAGCAGCACGGCGGGTGACTCTCAGGAGCAGCGAAGCAACG